>NC_056745.1:1258414398-1258701303 GCF_019279795.1 Protopterus annectens
AGATATCGTCGATATAGCGCTTGTAAAGCGCTATCTGGTTTAACCCCCTCTATCCTGGTGAGTGTGTCGGCCTCCCATGCACTAAGGACAAGGTTGGCGTAGGCGGGGGCCATCTTAGCCCCCATGGCGACTCCTTTGAGTTGTTGGAACAGATTGTCATCGAAACTGAAGAAATTGTTGTCTAGAACTAGTTTGAGTAGCGTGCAGAAAGTGTCTGCTCTGTCTGAGTTGACATTCCTGTGTTGGACTAGGTATTTTCTGACAAACTCTAGTCCCTCAGCATGAGGTATGCTGGGGTATAGTGCCACGATGTCGAGGGTTACTAGTACACAATTTTCAGGAATCTTGTTAGTTTGAAACTGATGGATCTCTTGAAGGAATTGCCAGGAATCCTTCAAATAGAATTCCGATGTCTGAACAATGGGGTTCAGGTAGAAGTCTAACAATTCGGAAATAAATTCCGTTTTTGTTCTTTTAGAAGACACGATGTGTCTGAGTGGGGGGGGTTGGTTTGGTCTTTATGCATTTTGGGGATGCCGAATAGTTTCCCTACTTCGGGGGAATCAACTGTCATGAATTCTAATTCAAAGTCGGCAATTTTGTCTTCTCTGTAGAGTCTGTTGAGGGTCCTATCTATGGTTTTGAATTTGGCAAGTACAAGTTCTTTTGTAACTTTGCGGTAGTTGTCGTCATGGGCTAGTACTGAGTGCATTTTGTTGTTGTACTCGGCTAGGTCCATGACGACGATGCCGGCTCCTTTGTCGGCTTTCATACATTTGACCTGTTTGAGTTGGCAGAACTCGTGCAGTGCTTTGTTTTCCCTGCGACTTAGTTTGCCCCACTGGTTTGCCGGTTTGTTTGTGAGAACTTTTCTGATATCGTTTTCACAAACTTTGGCAAAAATATTGATGTGGTTGTTGAGAGTAGGGTTAAAGGTACTATTTCTTTTGAGTGTGGGGGGTCCGCGCTTATATTCGCTATCTTGGGAGGAGGTGGGGTTGATGGTGCGTGTTGTGTGCCCGGCTCTCTCTGCGCGCTTAGATTAGCGTTAACATTGGTATAAAAATTTCTATTTCTATCTATCTCCTCATTTCTGTTAATCCCGACATTGCTATCAATCCCCACATTCCTTTCAATCCCCACATTTCTATCAATCCTTACATTTCTACTAACTGTGTTGCTGTTCTGCAAAAGTCTCAATTACGTTAAAATCTGGCGCGTTTCTGGTTGCTTCATTAATACGCTCTACAATATTTGTGTCGAACACGTTACTGGCTGCTTCATTAGTGCGTTTCGGCATATTTGTTTCATTTCCTTGTACATTTCTATCATTTGTATCAGTCATGTAGCTGGCTGTTTCATTGATACGTTCTGAAATACTTGTAACAATTCCATGCACATTGTTTCCATGCAAACTACTTTCATTAATAGCTGCTTCATTTTCTGACACATTTGTAGCTGCTTCATTATTACTTTCTGACACATTTGTATGCATTTGGCTATTTACTCTATCATCTTGATATACATTTCTATCACTTGTAGCATATCTATTGAGGCTATCGTTATTTATAGGTAAATCATCATAATTCAAAGCAGTGTTGTAGTCCGACATCGGGTTGTTAGACTGGTTGGTGCCCACATTGTTGGCAGTAACATTGTATGCAGTAACATTGTATTCAACCGTATTGCTAGAATTATGTTCGTCAGGCATATTTAATAGATTGCAGTTACGTTTATTGTTGTGAAACAAATGCTTTAAGTTTAATTTTCTGCAGTAAAGCTTTAGATCTAAGATAACTTCAGTACCTTTGGCCCGCTGTGCAGGAATGAAATTAAGACCTTTTTTCAGAACTTCGGTGGTTTCAGGGTCAAGAGTAGTCCTGCTAAGGTTAAAGATGGTCTCACTGGTCTTTTTTTCTCTATCGTTCTCCGTTCCGGGGTCGCGATCATTTATGTTTTGCGTTGGCTCTGTCTGAGCCAGTAAGGTTGCCCTCTGTAGCTTGTTCTCCCCCTCGTCTGCCCTCTCCCTCGACCTCTCCCTCTCTTGGACCAGTTCAGTGGATCTGGATCGTGGGAGTCCGTGCGCTGCCCTAAAAAAGGCTGCTTGTTATCCTGTGGCAGCTCCGTTGTGGTTGTATCTTGGGTAAGGGCTGCGATTAGGTGGAGGGTGGGGGTTTTGCTGAGGGTATGGCCCATTTTGGTGGTGAGTCACTGGAGTATGTGGAGTTTGTGGTCCCCTGTTGGTGATATTGTTGTTGCTCTTAGTTTGTTGCGGGCGTTGGGGTGCTGTAGTTGTGTTGTCTTCCGTGGTGGCATCGCACTGTCTGTTGGTTCTTTTGCCGGCGGCTTCTGTTGGTGTGGGGTCTGGTGGTGGCGGGGATGGCGGTGCGTCCTCCTCGTTTTGGTTTCGCGCCACATTCCTTGTCCTGTGGTTTTCCGCCTTGTCGTCTCTATTATATTTGGGATATGCTACATTATTTTGATATTCTTGCCAGTCTCTAAAGAGTTTCCTTTTCTTTTTAACCGTGATGTAGTCTACATGTTTGGCGATTTTGTTGCTGATGTCCTGCCAGTCCCAATATAAAATGCAGAAGCTGGGGTGCTGTGTGATGGTGTCGTTAATTGCTTTTATTTGCTCGCTTAGTTCGTCAAGTTTTTTGCGATTATGGGTGATGAGCACTTCCATGGTCTTAATTCCCGCATCGTTATAAATCTTGCTTATGGCCTCATAGGTTTCTCCGCTATACACACACACATATATATATATATATATATATATATATATATATATATATACACACATATATACATTTATATATATTTCTAGGGTATATCAGGATGTAAACACCCTTGGGACTACTAGAGCGAAACCCTATTTTTCAGATAGGCTGGGTCCCCGAATTAAGATAGAGAGGAATGATTATGTAAGAAAGAATGCTTGGGTCTTCCCTATAGTAGTAACATTGCAATTGTTAAGGATGCCATAAGTAACTGGAACATTCTCGTGGTGGATGATAAGGTCAAGGACATTGTAGGTTATCACCCCACTTTTGTATACAGTAACATGAAGAATTTGAAACTATCTCTATGTTATAAAGATTTGATTGATGGTAACGTCCCCTCCCAATGTAGAATCTATGAGGCTACCACCAAGTGTGGCAAATGCACACAATGTGTTCACATAGATGAATCACGCTACCTCAAACACCCAGACAGTGGACGTCTGTGGGAATTGAGGAACAACAGTAATAGTGGCACCAGAAATGTGGTGTATGTGGCACACTGTATAGCAAGCTTTTGTTTTTACGTGGGTAAAACCAACAGGACTCTGCGTGAACGCATTAGGGACCACATTTATTGTTATACCAGGAAGAATGATTATAGTGCCCTGGCCAAGCATACCTTACAAGAGGGAGCTGAACGTACTTTTCTTTTCCAAGTTTTACATGTGCAAGCAGAAAATATACGCATGGGAGACATAATCAATCAGACTGAACAAGGTGAGTTACATTGGATTTTCAGGCTTGGAGCTCATAGGAGCAGAGGTCTAAACGAGTCTCTTTCTATAAAACCTCATTTGAAAGCTAGGAGGTTACGTTAGTATTTGTATCTATGGCTTTTAATTTTTAATTGTGAAGACTTGTTAGTAATTGTGGAGCTAATTGTTTAATAGATTTATTGCTTCATTATGTATTCAAGTGACTGAGTATATATTGCAGTATGCGAGTTCATTGTAAATATGTCTGAAGAAGCGTATTGGCTTTCCGTGAAAGTGCTTATATTTTACATTAAAGGATTTTAGTGCATTTTACTAACTTGTCTGAAGTTCATATATTGTTACGTTAACTTGGATTCAATATTATTTGGTTTTGCCATCATTGGATATCATATAGAGCTCCTTGTTGCTTGGGACTGTGTTTTATTTATATATATATATATATATATATATGTATAGATATATATATATATATATATATATATATATATATATATATATATATAGATATATATATATATATATATAGATATATATATATATATATATATATATATATATATATATATATATATATATATAGATATATAGATATGTGTGTGTGTGTATGTATGTGTGTGTGTTTGTGTGTAGATAGATATATATATATATATATATATATATATATATATATATAGTGTGTGTGTGTGTATATATGTGTATATATATATATATATATATATATATATATATATATATATATATATATATATATAATTATAAATAAAAATATAGTATTGTTAAGTTTTCTTTTGTTTAACGGGTTACTGCTTAGTTAGTTTTTCTCTGTAGCTTGTAGTGATGGTCCTGTCTTGTTGTTGACTCTTATTAAGCTACTTCTTAAGAGTTCTTTTGTTTTTTTGCAGCTTCAATACGTGTAAGGATCCTAAGGAACTGAAACAATCAAGTTTCAAAAAATGTGACAAATGCAGCCAAAAAATGTGCCTGACGGACTGGGCACACCAGTTGCGTTCACTGCCTGGGTGCCCTCCACCTACAAGAATCCTGCTCCTTTTGTCATGCTTGTAACTCCAGAGTGTTGCTAGAGTGCAGGAACAACTTGATTGTAAGAGGCATACTAAAAACCCCTTTTACAGAGGCTCTAGTAGGGACTCTGAGCACTCTGACGAGTCCCCTTCTTCTAAATGAGAGAAGTTGGGCAAAAGAACTTCGAAATTGGCTCCATCTTCGGGGCCACCTTAAAAAGTGTTAATACAATCTGTCTCTGAACCAAGGGATCTTCATTCTGTAAAGTCTCCTTCATTGACTCCGATTATAGTTACGGAATCGGGTCCCGGTGTTGGAGCCGATAACAAAAATTCTAACATTTTCAGTCCTACAAAAGGCAAGATCTCCAGCCATATCTTCCCGATCCTCCAGAAGTTTATCAGATGATGATGTGGAGTGGGTGGTGAAGAAACTCCTTCGGACACCAGCATTGATTAAAATTCTGTCGACTCCGACCCAGAAGGAACCAGAGCCGACAAAGACCTCTTCTCTCTCTTCGGTTCCTCCTCCGACCTGACCTGGGGTTTCGGAGCTGGAGCACCTGGATCAGATTGCAGTGGAACCGTCTGCACTGAGAACTCTAAGATCATCGGTTCTGACATCTGCTCTGACTTCTTCGTTTCCATCAGAATTCAAGGAGTCTAGGAGCCAACGCTCTCCTGTTGCATCCCGGGAAGAGAGTCTGTTCGGACAGCTGTCAGAGCCAATTCTACCTCTTAGGGCTACGACACAGTTGAGCTCTGCTCCTATATTGGCTTTGGAGCCAACCACTTTGCTTCGGGATCAGTCTTTCGGTTCTTTGGAGCCAAGGACCTCCTTGGAGCGGGGTGAGGGTGCTTTTGAGCTTATGGAGAGAGTGCTTTTACCTCAGACTGCTCCACTTTCTGGTTCAAATTCTCTTCCCCCAAAAGTGCTTGTGTCAGTCTCAACACCATCACCCCCCCCCCCCACAAGCGCAGAAACCCTAAGCCCCAAGAAGCCCCTGCAGGCGAGACTATCTCTTCCAAAACTTCCCCAGAGTACCCCCTCTGAGGAGGTCCCTTGGAAGAGATTGTGCAAGAGGAAGCACATAGACTCCCTGTATGAGTCTATCACCTCAGACACCAATCTGGATGAGTCAGAAGGGTCTCCACTGTCCCCCTCTGAAGAGGTCTCCTTTGCAGATATCCTGGAGATTCTTAAGCAGAAGTGTGGTTGGAAGCCCTCCAGTCCTTCTGAGGATGAGTTGTTGTACCTGGAAGCTTTTGGGTCTCACCCCTCCACCTCTTAGGTGACTCCGCCTTTTGATCAGTTGATAAATGTAATTAGTCAGAAGGCATAGGCTCTTCGGAGTCAGTGGAACCTGTTCCAAGGAGGCCAGACAAATTCATTACAGCACCTGCAAAAGAAGATTTTCTCACAAGGGCATCCCAGTAGATGCTATGGTGGTGGCGGTGGCCACAAAGAAGGAACTGTCAGACTGTCTCATCTGCTCATCCACCATAGAGTCTCAAACGATGGAGAGATATGGTAAGCATACTTTTTCTTCAGCAGCATTTACACTTAGATCGCTGAATTCCCTAACCGATTTTACGAGATTGCAAAAGGATCTCATAAAAGAGCTATTAGATGCCCTTCAAGGTACAGTAGCTGCAGGGGTTTCAGAAAAGTTTTCCTCGCAGCTCTCCACCTTAAACTCCATGCGACTGATCTCTTACGTGGCCAATGGAGCAAGCAGGGAAGTGAGTACAGGAATTTCCTTAAGGTACATTCCTGGATGCGGTTATGTAATTTTGCTGAACCTTTCAAGTCTTCCTTCATTAACGTCCCCTTCGATGCCTCGTCCTTGTTCCAACCCAAAGTTAGAGAGACCTTGATCATGTGCAAACAGGAGGGAATGACTCTGTCTGCCGTGGGAGTCCATTTTTCCCTTCCTACTAGACCTTATTCCAAAGGTCAGAAGGGGGGAAAGATGTGGTTATGTAAGTTCCGAAGAGTTTTTCCTGATTCACTTGGTGATTCTTCCCCTAGGGGCAGAAGGGGGAGTAATAATGGAAGACACTGATCTCACGGCAGAGGGGGTCCACAGAACCAGGGTGACAGGGACTCCTTCCTTGGAAAATCCTTTCAGCGCTCCTGAGAGGAGGCCTGTCGGTCCATCTCTGGAGGCAGTTGGGGGTCACTTATTGTTTCCAAACGCCTGGCTAGAAATTACACAAGACAAATGGGTGCAAACGATTATATCCAGAGGTCATTACATACCCCTTTCCTCTTCCCCATCAGAAAAACAGTCAGTCCCAGATGTTCCACCCAGTCAAATGGATTATGCAACTTTAGAGGTACAAAAGTCACTAGAAAAGGAGTCATCCAAAATGCCCCGGAGACCAAATTGGATCCAGAACTTACTCAAGGTTCTTTTTAGTTCCAAAAAAGACAGGAGACTGGAGGCCCATTCTGGATCTCACCAGAATTAACATGTCTGTCAAGAAATCAAAGTTTTGGATGGTGGCACTGCAGTTGATACTTCCTTTTCTGGGGAAAGATTGGATGTACTCGCTAGATCTCCAGGATGCATACTACCACATAAAAATGGACAGGCAATCTCCAGAATGCATACTACCACATAAAAATGGACAGGCGATCCAAGAGACATTTGTGCTTTTGGCTGGGAGTCCGTCATTTACCAGTTTCGAGCTCTGCCCTTTGGCCTCACTATAGCCCCCAGAGTGTTCACCAAATGCATGGCAGTGGTTATGGGTCACTTGAGGCGTCTAGGATTCCGTGTTTTTCCATACCTAGACGACTGGCTCCTAACTGCCACCACCAAGCACCTACTAATGAAAGCAAGGGATGAAGACATTCATCTGTGCTCCCAACTAGGAATTACAGTAAACTGCAAAAAATCTGTCTTGTTGCCTTCATAGCATCTTATATTCTTAGGCGCAGAATTAGACTCAAGAAAAATATTAGCCAAACTTACCCCCGAGAGGATTTTGTCCCTTCACCATCAAATTAAGAATCTTTTATACAAAAGAAAAGTTCAGGCAAAAACTGTCTTGCAGGTTCTGGGCACCATGGGGTTTGCAATTATTTTTGCTACCTCTAGCGGGCTTACACATGAGAGTTCTTCACTGGCTGCTTTTTTTTCCCCAGTGGTCCATGCAAGATCTGCCGCTGTCACACAAGATCATCATCACAGAATCCTGCAAAAAGGACCTACACTGGTGGCTTCATTCGACTCCGTTGACTGTAGGCCGACCGTCTTTCTTCCCACAACCAGTTGCCACAGTGACCACGGACTCTTCTCAGACAGGGTGATGGGCGTATTATCTGGGAAAGACTGTCCAAGGCAACTGGCAGGAACACAAGAGCCACTTGCATATCAATGTCATAGAGATGAGAGCGGTGCTCTTCGCTTTGCAAGCATTTCAGGACTCTCTCCCAATAGGAACAATTGCAATTCAGACAGACAGCATGTCAGTAGTTTGATACAAAAACAAACCAGGAGGAACCAAATCCTACCCTCTGTCGAGAGGCGCAAAGAGTATGGCAATGGGCAGTCTCTTCTCAACGTTTTCTGACAGCAGTGCACATCCCGGGGAAATCCAATGTGATAGCGGACAAACTTGGCAGAGCTAGTCTGATGCTTCACGAGTGGTCCCGAAAACAAGAAGTGGCGGAAGAGATTTTCCACTAATGGGGCCAGCCCTCCTGCGACCTTTTCGCCACATCCATGACCGCCAAATGCAGCAACTACATTGCCCCGATTCCCCCTCTGGGGCGGTTACCAAGGGATGCGGTTGTACATGATTGGCCCCCGGGACTCCTTTACACTTTTCCTCCCTTTCCCCTAATACTGAAGGTTCTTCAGAAGACCAACATGTTGTAAAGCACAGCAATTCTGATTGCACCATACCCGCCTTGGCAAGTTTGGTTCCCCTTTCTGTTGGCCCATCTCCAGGAGGAACTGTGGATCCTGGACCAAGTTCCAGACCACCTGACTCCTTCGTCGGGAACGTTCCATCCATTGTTACAAACCCTAAAATTGACAGCTTGGCTGCTCCAGTTCCACAAATAGCCAGGCTCCATGATATCTCCCCTGTAGTTAGACGTATATTAATTTCTTCTCCTAAGGCATCCACCAAAAAATTATACCCTAGTAAATGGAAAAGATTTTCACACTGGGCTTCCAAAAACAACATAGATCCTTTTACGACCCCCATCACAGCAGTGTTAGATTTTCTCGCTAAACTTTTTAACGAGGGTGCGACAGTGGTTACAGTTAGAGTACAGTTAGCCATTGTATCAAGCTTCCCTATTGGGGAAATGGGACTACAAATTATGTCCTACAGACTCTGTAAAGCCTTTCTAACTGCCTTCTTACTAAGGCCTCCAGTGAAAGAACCTCCAGGTGCATGGGACCTAAATTTTGTTCTATTCTCTTTAATTTTACCTCCCTTCAAACCTGCATCATTAGGTGACATAAAGTTTTTGTCATGGAAGACCGCATTATCGGTGGCCATCACCTCTGCCAGGTGAGTGTCTGAACTCCAAGCTTTATCTATATGTCCTTCATACATAACTTTTCATAAATAACTTCAGCTTCCTTGCAGCATTGTACATGGAAGACCATTCTTCTTTTAGCCTTTATTTCAGGTAAGAGAGTGTCTGAGGTTCAGGCCCTTATGGTTATTCATTCTTTTTTTTGTTTTTCATAGGGAGAGGGTGTCTCTTCGTATTAATCCTTTTTTTATGCCCAAGGTGATTAATGAATTGTCTCTTAATCTATTCATTTGCCCACATTTTTCCTTCACACCTTGGATTTGTGTAGGCAGCTCGGATATTACTTGGATAAGGCTAAAGCCATTCACAAGTATGTGCAGCTTTTTATTTATTTTCATCCTAGGTCTCTATTTGGCTGTTTCTAAGCAAACCATTTCTTCATGGATCTCTAATGCCATTCTTTTTGTTACTCCTTTCATGGAAAAAGTATTCCTGCCTCTGTAAAGGCTCAGTCTACTAGTGCTGTTGGTTTTTCTGGTGTTTTTTTTTTTTTCAAAAGATTAGGTGCTAGTTCTATCCATGAGGCTGCTACTTGAACTTCTGTCCATACTATACCCATACCTCTCAGTTGCACAGATTTTTACAGAATGTCCAGATTTTTTGCCTCATTTTTCATAAAATTGTGGTTTTCTGTCAAATTAGTGACAAATTAAAGATCGAAGTTGCGAAATGACAGACATTATAGTTTGACTATATACCCTTCAGAAAATCCATGCTAATGCAAAACCTGTTATTCTATCAACTTTCTAAGTTTGTAAGAGCAATATTTAAAAATTGTCCCTATTTTTGGGCATTTGTCCCACTTTTATTTATGGCTTTGTCCAGATTTCTTGCTCTAAGAGGTTGAGAGGTATGCCTTTACCATGCATAAATTGGCTGCTGTTTCCACAGCAAGATCTGCTTTGCCAGAGCTATCCTACATGGGTTTCTTGAGGGGTGTGCTGGGCCTTCCTCCTCCCAAGTTTCCTCTTGAACTTTTGTACTCTCCCTTTAGTGAAGAATACTGCTACAGTGATATGGAAAGACAGTTGTGTAAAAGTGTAAAATCTTACTATGACAGTAGATGTCCTTCTCTCCACTGTTGGTGTATTCGTTCCCTTGTTCCTCCACCTTTTTTCATTACTCTTTTTTTTTTTTCTGGATGCACATATTCCTTCTTTTCTCCTTGGATTGTTGTTCCTCATGGGCCTTTTCAGTACTGAGGTGTGTACGTCCATCATACCTCTCAACTGTCCCAATTTTCCCAGCATGTCCAGATTTTTGCCTAATATTTTTGGTCTGTTCTTATAAAATTTGTGATTTTCTGGCAAATCACTGAGGACTGAAGTCACTAAATGATGACATACTTTTGAGTTTCAGACTCCATATCCTTTAGAAAATGCATTGCTAGTACAACTCCTATTATTCTAGTAACTTTCTAAGTTTATATGAGCAATATTTACAGTCTGTCCCTATTTTTGGGCCTTTGTCCCCCATTATTTTAGGCTTTGTCCAGATTTCTTGAGCCAAGAGTTTGAGAAGTATGACTTCTGTACATCACTTTTATGCCCCATGCCATAAGTGGGGGAGCATTCATGTGACGTGCGATGTCCTTAAAATCCTAAAACTTTGGTGTACTGGCTGGGCATTGGGCTTCCCTTGACAGGGGATCTCTTTAGTGAAGAATACTGCAACAGTAAAGAGAAGGACATTTACTGATATTGTAAGATTTTACACAGCTGTATTTTCCTGCTCATGGCTGTACTAACGAGCTTGCTGCCACACTGGTGGATGCAAAGCAGTGTTCCATACAGGAGGGCTTCTTTCAGGTTTCTGTGGTATTTGAGTTTTTGGTGAAGGTACTTGCTGTCTTGCTAATGGACTTTCACTTCACCATTGCCCTGTTTGACTACAGTTGTGTAATTAAAATATGCTGCACCTTGCGGTGCCTGTGATGAGTCGGGGCAGATGATAATTTGCTGATACTGTTCTGGGGGTTGCTGAAAGAATTGAACTTTACCTCTGCCTCTTCCCCCACCATTTCTTCTTTCCTGTTCCCTCCAGTGGAATTTGGTAGTGAACTGCAGGAGCTGAATGTCTACTAACCTTTTCTTGTGTTCCTTTTCTTTAAGTATATTTTCTGCTACATATTGTGCCTCATTATGATTTCATGGATGCTTAAACTTGGCCAATTTAAACTTTTTTTAGTTTGTTCTTGTATGTGTAGTAACCAGCCATCTACAAAAGCTGCTGACAATCCACTGGCTGCCACACCTTCTTAGGCTCTGGATGTCCGTAGAAGACCTCAAATGCATCTGTCATGCATTATAGATGCATGGCAATAGATTTTCCTTGCTCAATAGCTTTTATTCTTCCCAGTTAGGGGCAGGGGTGCACACTGTGGTAATGGCTTTTAAAAGTTTATTTCTAGCAGTAAGAAATCCTTCTTTATGCTTCGGAATATTGTCACCCTGATTAGGTTTTTTCCCATATTTTCCTAAAAATATCTGGAGGTGTGAAGGCTTTTATTATGGCTGTCCGGTCTTCTGTGGTAGGGTATTGCAACAGTACATGTCCTTCCAAGATTTTTGCATATTTGTGCATGAGTGGGAGAGAGAGAATCTCCAATGGTTTAAAATACACTTCAGTCCATGGCTGTATTACTCTGTCTTAAAAGCTTTAGCCTCACTATCTGTAACTTCTGCAGAAATTTATACCCATCACAAAGGGTACATCTTTGTGGAAGGTATATCAGAATCCGTAGAAGTTGGAATCTGCCTCGTTTCTGCAGGTTGAATTTCAGGGAATATCCTCTGATATTGCTCCCTGTCAGTAATAATCAGAAATTGGGTAATAATGTACTTAATTTTACCCAAAAGTGCTCGATGTTCATCGTGTGACACTGCTGCAGTCATTACACTTGGGTTATCCTGCCGTTAGGTGGTTCCCCAGCCGGCCTGAGTTCCAAAGTCTTGGTCTGGCATCTGTTGCTGTCGCCTCCTCCCTGACGTCCGTGCGACAGGGGTATATAAGATGCAGCCGACGCCATTTTCTTCAGTCTTTCTTGCCATGCGGTGCCCGAAGCAAAAGCAGTTCGCAAGTGCCGGTCGGCCTACTCCTGAGAATTTCATTCCGAATCCAGTACTGAAGTCTTCTACAAAGCTAAGTACCCCATTGGGGAAACTTTTTCTTGCCTCAGACTGATGTCAGTAAAAGTTAATAACTGTATTTCTTGTGGGAAGCAAATACCTCATAAGGATTTCCATTCTTATTGTATCCCATGCCTAGGCCCGGACCACGACGTTACTGGTTGTCGGTTTTGTGCTAGGTTTAATAAGCACACTATTAAACGTCTGTTTGATTTTGCCCGACATAACTTTGGCAGAAAATTTAATTATACCATGCCGTCAGAACTTCCGACGACCGGTATTCATAAAAAGCACAAAGACAAGGACAGGCATCCGAGGCCCAACACTGATGACGAAGCCTCTTCTAGGCCAGTCTCCGGTTTTCAGTGAGGCGTCTTCACAGCCCCTGACGACCGCTTCTGCAGAACCACAGGCTGCCCCCAACCCCCACGTGGAGATGGGTGGGCCTTCGGACGCACTAGCTTTTCAGCAGACCAAAACCGATTCTGCAGAGGGATGCGGAGTTCCTCTACTACCCGCAGCTTCAGAGGGGGTCTGCAGACCTACTCAGTTAAGCATTAAACCCTCTTCTAAGTCAAAGCCTCCTTTAAAAACTAAGAAACAAGTACAGCATTCTCCAGGACAGGCCTCCATGCCTAAGAAACAAATGCTCAGAATGGCCGAAGACCTAATCACTCTGATCAGGGGTTCCCATCCCCCACCTGATAAAAGGCCTAGACAGGATGCAGATTATGATTAATCCGACCAGGGGTCCATTTCCTCAGATTCATCCTCAGACCTGGGATATTCTTTACCCCTTATGAGGATTCTAATGCTGAGGAATCTATTCCATCAGCCTCTCCGCCTGAGGACTACTCCTTTGGGGAAACCTTACATACCATGAGGGAGCATTTCCATTGGGAAGGCCAGGATTATTCAGAATCCAAGAAAAGGCTCAGAGACTTCCTATTATTACCTCAGCACAGACCCCTGGCTATTCCGCCAGTGCTAGATATTGTGGATGATGTGTACACTGAATCCAGTTTAAATCCTGATTTCGTACCTCTAGCTCTACTTAAACTGGACAGATATTACAGAGTCCCTGACATTTCTGTATAAAAGCCCTGTTGCTGATCCTGAAACTATTTCTCAGGGACCCAAAGGGGTTAAGGCCTCATCAGCAAAGAACCCAGTTCCCTCTGACAGATTCCAGAGCACTAGACAGATGGGGAAAGAAAGTATATAAGTTTGCAACTTTAGCATTGAGAACCTTAAATTGCCAGTTTCACATGCTAAAATATCAGAAATTTTTTGATGTCTCAGTTGAAGCAAAAAGTGCTTCCAGATACAGATCCTCCTAATTTTAAAGAAATGCAGGATTTATTGCATGCCGCTGAACAAGTGGGAAAAGCATACTTTGCAATGTGGTTTTGATTCTTTAGTGGCCACATGCAGAGCAGCAGTTACAGGCTCTGTCATTAGAAGACCTGCATTGTTAAAAGAACATACGTTACCAGATCATGTTAAAGCTAAATTACTGGATGCATCTTTACAGCAGGATGTTTTATTTGGAGTTAAGGCAGAAGAGGTATTAAAGAAAATGGAGGATAAGGCAAAATCTATGCAAACAGTGAAGATTTCTTACAGGTTCAGCCTCCTCAATTTAGTAGAAACTGGCCAACAAAGAATTGGTCCTTTCCAGTTAATGACAGACCTCAAAGGGGCAGATACAGACGGCCAAGAGGGTAGAGGTCAACCACAAGGTCCTTACAGGCCTCGACAATGGGGTGCATCAGTCCAGAAAGAAGGGGAAGACAGGCACCAACCATATAAAAAACAGCCCCAATGACTTCCCACTCCAGCTGCCAAACAACTCACTCTTGGCAGCCCCTTTGGGAGGAAAACTGACACTTGTCACAATTGGCATATGATCACCCAAGGCAAATGGGTTCTCAATATTATTTCAAAAGGTTACAGGTTACACTTTCACACTCTGCCAAGATTAAAAGGAATGCCAAATCTGCCACTAAATCAATGGGCAGAGGCCCAAAAACAAATGATGGCACTCACGAACATGGGAGCTATTCAAAAGGTACCACCACAGGAACAAGGGCAAGGATTTTACTTGACAAAGCCTGGAGGCCCATTCTGGATCTTTCTTCGCTAAACACTTACCTGGATGTTCCGAAATTCAAAATGTTGACATTACAGCAGCTTCTTCCCATGCTGGGCAAGCAAGCTTGGCTCATGACTTTGGACCTCAAGGAGGCATACCTGCATGTCCCTATCAGACAAAACTGCAGAAGATACCTCAGGTTCTTACCTGGTCCAATGCACTGTCAATTCTCTGCACTGCCATTTGGATTATCTACTGTGCCCAGGGTCTTCACAAAGTGCCTGGCACCAGTAATTGCATTTTGCAGACAGAAAGGAATTCAAATTTACCCATACCTGGACAACTGCCTGATTCAAGCAGAGAGCAAGGACATCTTCTACAGCATCCGGCGTTTGTAAAAATTTTATTAAGTTGCCTGGGGTACACAGTAAATGAAAAGAAATCAAAACTAGTGCCCTCACAAGAGATAATATTCCTGGGTGCCAGCTTGAACACAACGGCCCAGATGGCTTTTCTCACGCCAGACAAGCAAGGACAACTGACACAATACTTTCAATTGATGGCAACAAAGACCCAACTCCCTGCAAGAAAAATTCTGCAGGCCTTGGGCTTCATGGCAGCTTGCATACTACTAATTCCATATGCCAGACTGCATATGAGGAAACTACAATGGTACCTAAAGAATGCATGGTCTCAACACTGTAAAAGTTTGGAAACCGTTATACCACTAATTCCTTGCCTTCAACAGGAGTTTCGATAGTGGGCTCAAGCTTGTCACCTCAACAAGGGACAGCCTTTCACTCAACCCACAGCCAGGCAAACCCTGACAACAGATGCATCGGATTACGCCTGGGAAGCACACATGGCAGGAAAATGTATTCAGGGCAAGTGGCGCGCAGAATAAAGGCATCTTCACATCAATCAAAAAGAGATGCTAGCTGTACAAAATGCCCGTATAGCTTTCAAGGACCTGTTGCATCCAGGACAACTACTAATAAAGACAGACAACACCACAGTTATGTGGTACATAAACAAGCAAGGGGGCACTCACTCCTACCCCCTCTGCAGACAAGCCATGTCCTTGTGGAAAACAGCTATAAACTATCAAGTTCATCTACAAGCACAATTCCTGCCAGGAGAAAAAAACACACTGGCAGACGACTTAAGCAGAAATATCATGGATCCCCACGAATGGAATTGAATCCTCAAATATTCAGCATGATAACAAAGAAATGGTGGAGCCTGGACATAGATCTGTTTGCCTCCCCAATGAATTGCCAGCTAAAGAAATTCTGCACAAGGAGTTACCATCCGCAAGCATGGAAAGTGGATGCCCTCTCATTCAGCTGGACAAACCTGCAAGTATATGCTTTTCCACCACTGCCTCTTCTCCCAAAGGTACTCATAAAAGCCAGGCAAGAAGAGCCAAAAATGATCCTGATTGCACCAGACTGGCCACGCCAGCACTGGTAACCAGTCTTAACAAGGACCACCCTGGATTTTACCTCAAATACCACATCTGCTGTCACAGCACAACAATCAGTTACTCCACAGCCAGCTAAAGACACTAAACCTAGCTGCATGGAAGATTCCCTAGCCACGTAAGCAATGCCTCTCTCCAAAGCAGTTATGGATGTCATTCTGGAGGCCAGAAGGCCTAGTACCAGGAAAGCCTACTCGGATGAATGGAAGAGATTCTGTGCTTGGGACCAGGCTCACAGCCTTCATTCTCTTGTGCTAAACATTCCTCAGATACTACAATATTTGACTGAGATTCTGGACAAAGGCCTGTCCTTTACATCCATCAAGATCCATGCCTCTGCCATCTCTGCACATTACAGCACGGATTCACCAATTTTCTCTAATCCTTTGCTAAAACAGTACCTCAGAGGGGCTAAAAACATGAGACCGGCCCCGTAGAGCACCTACTTCAACTTGGGACCTCAACTTTGTTTCAGAAAAATTAACTTTACCTCCTTTGGAACCAGCTAGCATGGCAGAATTAAAATACATTTCTTGGAAAACTGCTCTGCTCGTGGCGATAACTTCTGCAAGAAGAGTTTCAGAATTACAGGCACTAATGGCAGTGGAACCTTTCCTCATTTTCCACCAGGACAGGGTGTCCTTAAGAACTAACCCTACGTTTATGCCTAAGGTGGTTTCAAGTGAGTCTCTAAACCAAACCATTCACTTGCCTACTTTTTATCCAAAACCACAGAATAAAGGGAAAGACTACTGCATTCATTGGACATTCACAGGCAGTTACCCTTCTACTTGGACCAAAACCAAAGCTTTCAGAAAATCTGAGCAATTATTGGTAGCATATGCTGCAGCAGCACAGGGAAAAGCTATTTCAAAACGGACTATTTCCAAATGGATAGGACATTGCATACGTTTCTGCTATACGCACCATGGAAAACCTGTGCCTAACAGCATTAGATCTCGCTCCACCAGGGCAACAGCCACTTCATCTGCCTACCTCAGAGGAGTACCTACCAAGGATATTTTGGAAGCAGCAACATGGAGTTCTGTGCATACCTTCACCAAGCATTACCATCTGCCTCTGCTGCAGGGCCTTATAGCCACCCCTAATGCCTTATAGAACCAACCACCCTACCTCAGCTTTGAGATTCTACCCAAGTGTAATGACTGCAGCAGTGTCACACTATGAACATAGTACAGTTTTGTACCTACCATAAATGTAGATGTTCGAGTGTAGACACTGCTGCAGTCCAGGTTACCCTCCCTCTTTCCCCTCTTATTGGCTAGTACGTACCTAGTTCCTCTACTTTTTACTACCTATGGGGAGTATTTGCTGGTAGCCGAAAGTATGTTCTTTGCATTTCTTATGTATGTTTTATTAGCAATTTGAATTGCCTACCTATTTGGGGGCACCTGACATCTGGGGCAAGAAAAACTGAAGAAAATGGCGTTGGCTTCATCTTATATACACCTGTCGCACTGATGTCGGGGAGGAGGCGACAGCAACCGACGCCGGACAAAGACTTTGGAACTCAGGCCGGCTGGGGAACCACCTGACGGCAGGATAACCCAAGTGTAATGACTGCAGCAGTGTCTACACTCTAACATCTACATTTATGGTAGGTACAAAACTGTACTTTTTTGATGATTGGCTTTTATTAGGAAATAGTTTTAATTTTTCCCCATATTTAAGTTTGTGATGCAATTGTTCCCTTTATTAACTATATACGTTAACATTTGGTCTGAGGGTATTACTGATTGATGTTAAAGTCTAGTGTTATAACTCGACCCAGACGGGAAACGGGAAGTGCTAGAAGTAGCTTGGGTTGTATCTGGGGAAGTGGTGGTAGTTTCTGCAAAAATCACCTCCACCTGCCCTCTTGGAGAGGGAAAACTGTCTGCTTCTTGAGGTATGGTTGGGTCATAAGGTTGCTAGGGTGCAGAAAGTAATGGAGGCCAGTCATTATTGGATGATTCTGTTTGCATGAGTGGTAATTTCTCTAACTGCCTTAAAGGATACATACCCCAGGAATGAGACGTCTCATCTGCACATTTTTGTAAAGTTTAGCTGCCTGCATCTGTGACCTCAACCTAGCTGAGTTATATTTTAAGCTTCTAACTACAGATTCTATTTTCTTATTTTTATTTTTTCTTGCCGGTCATTAAAGGCTGACCATCAAGAGGATGCTGCCTCATTACTCTTCTGTTTCAGTTTAATTTTTAGATGATTTTCTTATCAAAAGTAACTTTTTTCTGGAAACTGTAAAGCGCTATCATTTTTTGTGACCACTGATTATTTTACCAAATGATTACAGCTGCCTGTACCATACTTTTATATCTGACTGGAGTCCCATACGCTGGCTCCTTGAAACCACTTGTAATGGCGACCATTATAAAAACCCATTCTCATACCCTAGGGATAGATCTGAGACTATACTTAGTCATTCACATTCCCAGTGAAGTAATCCTCTGTTCCTTTTCTATATATTTTACTAGAACCTGATCTCACTCCTGAGAAAGGGTGCTTTCTCCTTCTGCCCAGGGAAGCTCAGTCCCTGTGACGAGGATACTCTGTCCTTGTATATATTAATTAAAATCCCGTAGCTCACAATTATACCTAAAGCAAATTAGTACGTCATCACACAGATGTCCAGTTTCCTTAATCCGTACAATTTTTCTGCTCACATACAATTAAAACTAGTGATTAAAGTTTATGCAAAGCTTACCTGTAGAGACTTTAGACACTGAGATTTAAAATTGTTCTGTTACACCAGGAACTTGCCTGATAGAAAACTTGTCTCACTTTTAGGCCCAGTAGAAATTTCTAATGCAGCAGCACAGAAACTGTTCTGAACTCCAAATAGTGTGGTACCAAATATCTTTTACACAAGATAGTTCAGCAGAGAGTAGTAATATCCCGTACTGCAGTGAGAAACACTTACGTGGGAGACTTGGAAATCAAGATCCTGTCTTCTCAATTTACAAGAATTATAGTTATTTTGTACCTTTTTTCTTTAAAAGCAATGTTAATGTAAAAATCACAAAATTGCCATTGACCAATTAGAAATAAACACTACAGCATTAAGTTTGCTAAGATTTCCTGACTGCTTGTTTATGACATTCCATATTAGGCACAAGTTTCAAATTCTGTAATGGAACTTTCTGCTCAGAACAAATCTTATACTTGTCAATATTTTTCTAACCTTGTTACTTTTTAATATTAGACAGGAAGCAAATCAACCGAAATATATTGAAGGACATTCAATATTTCCTTCTGCTATGACTCATATTAAAAATGAAGTGCACAGACATTTTTTCCCTTCTGTGTACTTCTTATCCTTCCCAGGGTGGGTTAAGGATGTGGCCTGTCAAGCTGTTTTCTGTGCCAAAGGTACAAGATTCACTCCCTCCCTTTTAACTTATTTATTTATTTATTTGAGAGACTCTTGCTAATATGTTGAAAGTACCCCGGTGTTTAATGATGGCTTAGATGACTAATAATCTGCTAAGGAGCTGGGTATTTGCCAAGAGCACAACATTTGCCCCCCCCCCCCCCCCCAAGACTTAGGTAAAATGGAAGAGTTTCCTTTGAAGTTTAGTGTTAGGAGCTTTGTCAATGCCAATGGCACAGGGCTTGAATCTTAAAAATAAAGAGGACCCCTGGTGTCTACTGTTCCCCCATACCATGCCTTTCATTCATAGGCATACCTCTTGACCTCTGGACAAAGCCTGACAAAATGGTGGTCAAAGGCCCAAAAAATGACATTTTAAATATCGCTCTTATAAACTTAGAAAGTTGCTAGAGTAACATGGTTTGTTTTAGCATACATTTTCTGAAGGATTTAAAGTGTGAAACTCACATGTATGTCATTACTTGCTGACTGTAGTCCTCAGATCATCCCAGTGATTTGCCTGAAAACTTCCAAATTTTACGAGGAACAGACCATAACAGCCAAAATTCCAAACACTTGAGAGGTATGTTCATAGGTACTTAATAGGCCATTGACCTGTGAAGGTCTTAAGAAGCCAGGCCTTACATTCCAGTGGCAGTTTTTAACGGTTATATTTTGTGTAGAAGTAATCCGGAGGCAGAAAAAAAAGATACTGTGCTGCAAAACTTTGTGTAGGACATTGTGTAAATAGCATCCGTGGTGTTTAGTGTTCCTCCTCAGTATTGATGGATTTGTTCATTGGACTAGAAGAGTGTGGGGTAGGTCGGCTACCCCCATGCACAAACATTCATGCATACACATACAGCCCCCCATCTGATAGCACTCAGACACACTCGCCATTCATCTGTATGTGTATACACACACACACACACACACACACACACACACACACACACACACACACACACACACACACACACACACACCTACCCATCCTAATATCCCCTAACTAATTCCCTATTGTGACACACACTTCCACCTGAGACCACTCATCTCTACATGTATTCGCACATGCAGTCTCACTCTCTCTCTCACACACACACACACACACACACACACACACTCCCCACCACTACCTTGCTGCTAAACTCCCCAAATGCAAAGTTATTTCCATGTTCATTAACATGGCCAGCAGAGATAACCTATGCAGCCGAGCATGTCTCTGAATCACTCTGCTTCATAAATGCCTTTATTTTGGTAGAAGGAGCTCATGGCTAATTATTATAGGGTACTACCCAGGAATTTATTATTGGCATTTGCTGTAGGCCACAGAGATGGCCAGCTGCAGTGCTGTACCTCTTTGTGGTACAGCAGGGCAGCAGTTCTGTCTGTGAATAGGAAATGGTGACTGTGAAGTGTGAAATGTGCTTATCTCTCATGGTAACATTTCTGAATTCTAACCAATGTCTTTTACTTGGCTATTACTGTTAAGGTAAAAAAGGCCAAGTTTGTACTAGTTAATGTCCTGACAGTATATCAGCTTGTTCTGTTTTTATCTGTTCACATCCTAACTTTAACCCCAAGAAGTGATGAAAAATAACCAAAAAAAAATCTAATTATAACCCTCCAGTTTTTCACAGTTGCTTATCGGATTGGAATCTGGAATGGGGGCATCTTTGTAGCCTCCATCTGCATTATATCTTAGACTAACTTTCAGTCTAACTTTTGTTGCACTCAGACAGGGAGGTTCTTGAGCTGTGCATGTAGCTACATATCACATGACTTTGGAGATGTGCATGACTTTTCTTTTCTCACCTATCCAACTTGGGAAGGTATGTTGAAGAGCAGTTGTTTCTATTACTGTAGATATGTGAGCATATCTGTCTTTCTATTGGCTGTGATTAATTAAATCTTGCGATGTTCATCGTGTTTCACTGTTGCAGTCATTACACTTGGGTTATCCGCCGGCAGGCTACCCGCAGTCGGCCCGAGTTCCAAAGTCTTGGTCTGGCGTCGGTTGCTGTCGCCTCTTCCCTGATGTCAGTGCGCCAGGGGTATAAAAGATGCAACCAACGCCATTTTCTTCAGTTTTTCTTGCCGCGCGGTGCCTGAAGCAAAAGCAGTTTGCAAGTGCCGGTCGGCCGACTCCTGAGATTTTCGAAATTGAGTTTCAGAACCAAAGCTTTCAATAAAGTTAAGTACCCTGTGGGGAAACTTTTTCTTGCTCCAGACCGATGTCAGTAAAAGTTAATAATTGTATTTCTTGTGGGAAGCAAATACCTCATAAGGACTTTCACTCTTACTGTATTCCTTGCCTAGGCCCTGACCACGACGTTACTAGTTGTTGGTTTTGTGCTAGATTCAACAAACGTACTATTAAACGTCGGTTTGATTTTGCTTTACATTACTTTGGCCGAAGGTTTAATTACATAATGCCGTCGGAACAACCGACCGGAATTTATAAAAAACGCAAAGACAAAGGAAAGGACAGGCATCCAAGGTCCATAACCAACGAAGAAGCCTCTTCTAGGCCAGTCGCTGGTTCTCAGTGAGGCGCTTTCGCAGCCCCTGACACCCGCTACCTCAGAGCCACAAGCCGTATCCGACAGCCACGTGGAAACACCGAGGCCTGTGGAAACTCGAGGTATTGGGCCTACGGAAACTATTCCCTCAGATGGGTCCAGAGCCGCTGAGCACGCATCGGCTTCTGAGTGTTTTCAGACCTTCATAGATTACAATTAAGCCCACTACCGCAGCCAAGGCAAAGTTAAAAACACCATTAAAGACCAGGAAACAAGTACAGCATTCTACTGAACAGTCATCCATGCCAAAGAAACAGATGCTTTAAAATGGCCAAAGACCTAATTACTTTAATCAGGGGTTCCCATCCCCCTAGGCAAGACACTGACTATGATTCCTCTGACCAGGTTTCTATTTCCTCTGATTCCTCCTCTGATCAGGGATACTCTCTCCCTCCCTATGAGGCCTCTAATGCAGAAGAGTCTATACCTTCAGCCTCTCCCTCTGTGGATTATTCTTTTGGGGAAACCCTGCACACCATGAGGGAGCATTTCCATTGGGAGTGCCAGGATTATTCAGAATCCAAGAAAAGGCTCAGAGACTTTCTTTTATTGCCCCAGCACAGGCCCCTGGCTATTCCCCCTGTGCTTGATATTGTTGATGATGATGTTTTCTCTGAATCCAGTCTGACTCCTGATTCTTTACCCCCTGCACCAGTCAAGCCAGACAGGTACTACAGGGTCCCTGACTCTCATAAATGTATTTACAAAAACCCTGCTGCAGATCCAGAAACAATTTCTCAAGGTCCTAAAGGGGTTAAGGCTTCCACTGCTAAAAATCCTGTCCCCTCAGATAGAGATTCCAGAGCTCTGGACAGATGGGGAAAAAAAGTTTACACTTCTGCTACTTTAGCTGTAAAGGCTTTAAATTGCCAGTTTCACATGCTTAAATATCAACGGTATCTCATGTCATTGTTAAAGCAGAAAATGGTTTCAATCTCAAAGTCCTGACAGTAAGGAAATGCAGGATTTATTGCATGCAGCTGAACAAGTGGGAAAGCATACTTTACAATGTGGTTTTGATTCATTAGAGGCTTCTTGTAGAGCCACAGTTACAGGCTCGGTTATTCGAAGGCATGCTTGGTTGAAAGAACAAAGTTTACCTGACCATGTTAAAGTAAAATTATTGGATGCTCCACTACAGCATGATACTTTGTTTGATGTTAAGGCAGAAGAGGTGTTAAAGAAAATGGAGGATAAAGCAAAATCAATGCAGACAGTAAAGGATTTCTTACAGGTTCAACCACCTAGGTTTAGCAGAAACTGGCCTTCAAAAAATTGGTCCTTTCCTGTGTCCGACAGGCCACAAAGAGGCAAATACAGACGCCCAAGAGGCAGATCACAGCCCCAAGGCTCCTACAGACCGAAACAATGGGGTGCTTCAGCCCCCAAGGGAGGGGAAGACAAATCACAACCTTATAGGAAACGGTCCCAATGACTTCCCTCTACAGATGCCAAGCACTTACCTTTTGGCAGCACCCCTAGGGGGAAAGCTAGCACTTTTCTCAAAAACTTGGCACATAATCACCCAGGACAAATGGGTACTGAATAGTGTTTCTCAGGGTTACAGGTTCCACTTTCACATGCTTCCAAAATCAAGAGGTATGCCGGACCTGCCACAATACCAATGGGCAGAGGTGCAAAAACAAATTGCTGCTGTCATGGACATGGGAGCTATTCAAAGAGTACCACAGCAAGAACAGGGGCAAGGATTTTACTCAAGACTTTTCTTAGTACCCAGAAAGGACAAAGCCTGGAGACCAATACTGGACCTGTCAATCCTAAATGCTTTCCTGGATGTTCCAAAATTCAAAATGTTAACACTACAGCAGCTTCTACTCATGCTGGGCAAGAAGGCTTGGCTAGTTACTTTGGACCTCAAAGAGGCATACCTGCATGTCCCAGTCAGACAAACTTGTAGAAGATGCCTCAGATTCATACCAGGCTCAATGCATTACCAATTCTCTACACTGCCCTTTGGCTTATCTGCTGTACCCAGGGTCTTCACAAATTGCCTGGCACCAGTAATTGCATTTTGCAGACAAAAGAATTCAGATATATCCCTACTTGGACAACTGCCTTATTCAAGCAGAGAGCAAGGACATTCTACTAAAGCATCTGGCGTTTGTAAAAAGATTACTAATTTGCCTAGGGTACACAGTAAATGAAAAGAAATCAAAACTAGTGCCCTCTCAAGAGATAATATTCCTGGGTGAAAGCTTAAATTCAACTGCCCGGATGGCTTATCTCATTCCAGACAAACAAAGGCAACGGACTCAATACTTTCAACTGATGGCAACAAAGACCCAGTTCCCTGCAAGAAAAATTCTGCAGCCTCTGGGCTACATGGCATCCTGCATTCTACTAATTCCATAAGCAAGACTGCCTATGAGGAAACTACAGTGGTATCTAAAAAGTGTTTGGACTCAACATTGTCACAGCCTGGAGACTATCATAACTTTAATTCCCTGCCTTCAACAGGAGTTTCGATGGTGGTCCCAGGCCTGTCACCACAAGGGGCAGCCTTTCACCTTACCCACAGCCAGGCAGACAATAACAACGGATGCATCGAATTATGCCTGGGGGGCACATATGGCAGGAAAATGTATTCGGGGCACGTGGCCCAAGAAACAAATGCATCTTCATATCTATCAGAAAGAGATGCTAGCTGTACAGAATGCCCTGACAGCTTTCAAGGACCTACTACATCCAGGACAACTACTAATAAAGACGGACAATACCACAGTTATGTGGTACATAAACAAGAAAGGGGGCACACATTCCTACCACCTATGCAGGCAAGCCATGACCTTGTGGAACACAGCACTAACCTATCGGGTACATCTGCAGGCACAATTCCTGCCAGGAACAAAAAATACACTGGCAGACGAACTAAGCAGAAATCTTATGGACCCTCACGAATGGAAACTAAATCCACAGGTGTTCAGCATAACAAGGAAATGGGGACGCCCAGACATAGATCTTTTTGCCTCCCCTGACAATTGCCAACTACAGAAATTCTGCACAAGAACTTATCACTCTCAGGCATGGAAAGTTGATGCTCTATCATTCAGCTGGAAAGCTCTGATGGTCTATGCCTTCCCCTCCAATGCCTCTTCTTACCAAGGTGCTCCTAAAAGTCAGACAAGAAAGGCCAAAAATGATCCTGATTGCCCCAGACTGGCCACGCCAGCACTGGTACCCAATCCTAAAGAGCTTGTCTCAGGGCCCAGCTTGGCCTTTACCTCAAATTCCTCATCTTCTGACTCAACAAAACAATCAGATTCTGTACAGTCGACTCAGAACCTTAAATCTGGCAGCATGGCAGATAATGTAGCCACTCAGACTGCACCTCTCTCTAAGTCTGTTATGGATGTCATTTTAGAAGCCAGGAGGCCCAGCACTAGGAAATCTTATGCAGAAAAATGGAAGAGATTCTGTGCTTGGAACCAGGTACAAGGGCTCGACCCACTTGTTCCAAACATACCTCAGATTTTACAATACCTAACTGAGATGCTGGACAAAGGCCTATCTTTCTCATATATTAAAATCCATGCCTCTGCCATTTCAGCTCATTACAATATGGAACCTCCTATTTTTTCACATCGTCTACTAAGACAGTACCTCAGAGGGGCAAAAAACATAAGACCCCCAAGGAGAGCACCAGTACCAACTTGGGATCTCAATTTTGTTTTAGAAAAATTCACACTGCCTCCTTTTGAACCAGCCAGCACAGCTGATATAAAATTCTTATCATGGGAAACTGCTCTGCTCCTAGCAATAACTTCAGCAAGAAGAGTATCAGAGTTACAGGCATTAATGGCTATGGAACTTTTCATCATTTTTCACCAGGACAGGGTTTCTCTCAGGACAAACCCAACATTCATGCCAGAAGTAGATGTTCTTCATTCCACATTGCTGCAGTCCTAACTATTGCTGCAGTCCTAACTATTGGGTAGTCCGCTGTCCAGTCGGCCCGAATACCAAAGTATATGGCTGACGTCGGTCAGGGCGCATTAGACTGACGTCAGTACGTCAGGGTACTAATGCGCATGACCGACATCATATCCTCAGTCTTTTTTGCCGCATGGTCCGATGCAGAAGCAATTTTGCGAGTGCAGGTTGGCGTTCTGAAAGTTTCTGAAGTCAGAGTTTCAGACCGAATCAAAGTTGGCTAAGTACCCGTTGGGAATATTTTGGTTTTTCTTGCCTCAGTATTTAACCGGATGTCAGAAAAAGTGAATAACTATTTCTTGTGGGAAACAGATACCTCATAGGGATTACCATACTTTGTGTATACCTTGTTTAGGGCCTGAGCACGACGTTGTTGGATGCGCTCTTGTGCTAGATTTAACAAACGCACTATTAAGAGAAGGTTAGACTGTGCCAGGTTAGTTTTTGGGAAGCGTTGTAATTATAAAATGCCGTGGATGCTCCGGCCGCTTCGGGCAAAAAGCGCAAGGACAAAGCAGCAAAGCCTAGAGTGGAAGAACCGACAGTCCCTGACGCCGGTTCTTTAGAAGGCTCAGTGGAGCCGGAGGTTCTGCCAGGTGTTTCTTTGGAGTCTCAGGGAGAGACTTTATTGTTACAGGATGTATCCTCTCAGGAAGTAGGCCAGGCTGAGGGGCTTCTCAGGTGGCTGTTCTTCCCTCTCTTCCTAAGGTGGTTAGAGCCTCCCCTCTGTTTCCAAGGCTTCTTTGAGAGGCAGGCCAAGTGTAGCTTCAGTGGGGTTTCTCCTAGTGCTTCAGGGTCTTTGCCTAAGAAACATATGCTTAAAATGGCAGAGGATTTGATTACTATGATTAGAGGTTCTATGCCCCTCCTGATAAGAGGCCTAGGGTGGAACCTGAGTTTGAGAGTTTTGAGCACTGTTCGAGGCTTCTGAGTCTTGACTGAAGACTTGCAGGAGTATCCTCCTTATTCTGATTCTGATGTGGATGATTCTACTCCTTCAGCTTCTCCTCCTGAGGATTTTTCATTTTCAGAGACTCTGCATTCCATGAGGGAGCATTTTAAATGGGAAGGTCAAGATTTCTCTGATTCCAGGAAGAGGCTTAGGGAATTCTTGTTTTACCCCAGCATAGGCCTTTAGCTATACCTCCTGTTCTGAATGTGGTGGAAGATGTTTTGCAGAGGCTTCCCTGAATCCTGATTCTTTGCCTCCTGCCCCAGTTAAACCGGATAGGTACTATAGGGTGCCTGAAGCTCATAAGTATCTTTTAAGAGTCCTAGGGCAGACCCGAAACTGTCTCTCAGGGGCCTAAAGGGGTGAAGGCCTCTGTTGTTAAAAATCCTGTTCCTCCTGATAAAGAGGCAAGGGCTTTGGATAGATGGGGAAAGAAAGTGTATACTTCTTCCACTTTAGCCATGAGGCGTTGAATTGTCAGTTTCACATGTTAAAATATCAGAATTACCTCCTTTCACAATTGAAATCTAAGGTGGATGCTCTGGCAGAAGGTATTGAGTGTAAAGAGTTGCAGGATTTAGTTTATGTGTCTGAACAGGTGGGTAAACATTCCTTGCAGTGTGGTTTTGATGCTGTGCAGGCCTCCTCGAGGGTGGCTGCCACTGGTTCTGTTCTTCGTAGGCATGCCTGGTTGAGAGATCAGAATTTAGCTGAGCATGTTAAAACAAGGATTTTGGATGCTCCTTTGCAGTCTGATGTGTTTGGTTCGCCTGTGGAAGCAGTTTTAAAGAAAATGGAGGACAAGGCTAAGTCTATGCAAACTGTTAAGGATTTTTTGCAGGTGCAGCCTCCGAGTTTAGTAGAAATTGGCCTACTAAGGGATGGACTTATCCTGCTTATGATTCCCAGTCTAGGGGTAGGTCTAGACGTGGTAGGGGCAGAGCTCAAGGTTCTTTTAGGCCTAGGACAGGGAGTTTTCCTGCTCAGACTTCTGGTGAGGGCAGGGGTCAGTCCTTTCGTAAGCAGACCCAATGACCTGCCTTTTCAGCTGCCAGTACATTCTCGCCTGGCAGCACCTTTGGGAGGAAGGCTGTCTCTTTTCAAAGAAAATTGGGATTTAATTACCCAAGACAGATGGGTTCTGGATATCATTCACCACGGTTACAGGTTTTATTTCCATACCTTGCCTCCTTTCAAAGGCATGCCAGACATTCCTCCTCTACAAAGAAAAGAGGCTCACAAGCAAATTTCTCTGTTGCTCCAAATAGGGGCCATTCAGCCAGTTCCTGTGCCAGAAAGGGGCCTAGGATTTTATTCTCGCCTGTTCCTAGTACCAAGAAGGGGAACACGTGGAGACCAATTTTGGATTTATCTATCCTCAACACTTATCTGGACATTCCCAAGTTCAAAATGTTGACGTTACAACAGCTTTTACCTCTGCTGGGCAAAGATCACTGGATGGTAACTTTAGATCTCAAGGAAGCTTACCTTCATGTGCCTATAAGACTAAGTTGCAGGAAGTATCTGCGTTTCGAGCTGGAAATTCTCATTATCAGTTCTCTGCATTGCCCTTTGGCTTATCCACTGCCCAGAGTATTCACAAAGGTTCTGGCTCCAGTGATAGCTTACTTCAGGCTAAAAGGAATTCAAATCTATCCTTACTTGGACGACTGCCTGATTCTAGCTCAAGAAAAGGAAGACCTTCTACAGCATTTGGATTATGTCATAGCAGTGCTAAGATGCCTAGGGTATTCTGTGAACGAAATAAAGTCCAGTCTAGTACCCTCTCAAGACATGTGCTTTCTGGGTGTGAGACTGAATACAGCAGCCCAGATGGCCTTTTTAACCCCGGACAAACAAAAGAATCTTTCCAGTTACTTCCATCAACTATCTCTTCAGTCCGGGCTGACTGCAAGGACAGTCCTTCAAGCCTTAGGGTTCATGGCATCTTGTATTCTGGTGCTTCCCAATGCCAAACTGCATATGAGGAAGCTGCAATGGTATCTCAAAATGTATGGACACAGCACTGCCAGGATTTGGACACTGTCATTCAAATAATACCTTGCATTCAAAAGGAATTTTTGTGGTGGGCTCAGGAATGTCACCTAAACAAGGGACTCTCTGTGACCCGGCCAGAGGCGAGTCAGATTCTAACGACAGATGCCTCAGACATTGCTTGGGGAGCTCATCTAAATGGAAAGTGGATACAAGACAAGTGGCCTGCCAGACTACAGCATCTACATATCAACATGAAAGAGATGTTAGCAGTCCAGTTTGCATTAATGGCTTTCAAGGAGTTACTTCTTCCAGGGCAGGTGTTGATTCTAACAGACAACACAACTGTCATGTGGTACATCAACAAACAAGGGGAACACATTCTTACCCATTGTGCAGGCAAGCAATGATTTTATGGGAGACTGCGCTCAGCTTGCAACTAACTCTTCAGGCAAGGTTTCTGCCGGGAGCACAGAACTCCTTAGCAGATGTGTTAAGCAGACAAATCATGGATCCCCACGAGTGGAAACTGGATCTTCATGTATTTCAAAATTGACAGTGTCATGGGGAACTCCAGACATAGATCTGTTCGCTTCTCCACTAAACCACCAGCTGCCAAAGTTTTGCACAAAGAGGTTTCATCACACAGCTTGGAAAGTGGATGCTCTTTCTTTCAGTTGGAAAAATCTTCATGTGTATGCTTTTCCACCTCTGCCTCTTCTCCCAAAGGTGCTTCTAAAGGTCAGACAAGACAAGCCAAGGATGATTTTAATAGCTCCAGATTGGCCTCGGCAGCACTGGTACCCATTACTGAGGAGTCTGGTAAGGAAGCCTCCATGGCCTTTACCCTTGATTCCACACCTGTTGTCTCAGAGGGACGGTCACCTGCTCAATGTCAAGCTTCACTCTCTTCATCTAACAGCCTGGCATATTCTGTTTTGAAAGACAGCAGGTCTCAACTTCCTCAACAAGTTTTAAATGTGATTATGGAAGCCAGAAGACCTAGTACAAGGAAAGTGTACGCAGAAAAATGGAAGAGATTTTTATTTTGGAGTGCAGCAAACAATTTGGAGATTTCTGAGCCTAATTTGAGTGTGGCTCTTCAATATCTTACTGAGTTATTGGACAAAGGTTTGTCTTTCTCTACCATTAAGATTCATGCTGCAGCAATTTCAGCTCACTATGATTGTGACCCACCATTGTTTTCGCATCCTTTGTTCAAGCAATTTCTTAGAGGGGCAAAGAATATAAGACCCCCACGTAGAGCTCCTACTCCTGCTTGGGATCTCAATTTTGTGTTGGAGAAACTTACTCTACAACCTTTTGAGCCTGCGGCTACTGCTGAATTGAAATACTTGTCATGGAAGACTGCTTTTTTGTTGGCCATTACTTCTGCAAGAAGGGTTTCTGAGTTGCAGGCCCTTATGGCGGTAGAGCCTTTTTTGATTTTTCATAAGGATAGAGTATCTTTACGTACTAATCCTTCCTTTATGCCTAAGGTGGTTTCTAGTGTGGCTTTAAACCAAACTATTCATTTGCCTACTTTTTATGCAGATCCTCAAAATAAAGGGGAAAAGATTTTGCACACTTTAGATGTACACAGGCAATTGCGTTATTATTTGAGCAGGACTAAGGATTTTAGGCAGTCTCAGCAGTTGTTTGTTTCTTTTGCTTTGGGTTCAGGGCAAGCCTGTGTCAAAACAAACTATTTCTAGGTGGATTGGGTTTTGCATTGCATTTTGTTATTCCCATCATGGCAAGGAGATACCAGTTGGGATTAGGCCTCATTCCACTAGGGCTACTGCCACTTCAACAGCATTTCTAAGGGGGGTGGCAACTAAGGATATTTTGGAGGCAGCTACTTGGAGTTCAGTGCATACTTTCTCTAAGCATTATCACCTTCCTCTCTACTCTAAGTCTAGGGCTGGTTTTGCCACAGCTATTTTGCAAGGCATGTTGTCAGTTCCTGCTTCCTTATGATTTGCCAGCCTCCCTTACCTCTGCTTTGGGATTCTACCCAATAGTTAGGACTGCAGCAATGTGGAATGAAGAACATAGTAGTTTTGTACCTACCATAAATGTAGATGTTCGAGGATCCACATTGCTGCAGTCCAATTTACCCTCCCTCCTTCCCCTCTGTGTTTAGGGGTGGTTGTGTAGGTGAGGTTATATTCTGGTAATTTTGTATATATTGTACATATTTTTGGTGCAGGTATGTTTGGAGTTTTTGGTTTTGGCCTTATCTTTTCAGGGTCTTCTGACATCTGGGGCAAGAAAAGACTGAGGATATGACGTCGGTCATGCGCATTAGTACCCTGACGTACTGACGCCAGTCTAATGCGCCCTGACCGACGTCAGCCATATACTTTGGTATTCGGGCCGACTGGACAGCGGACTACCCAATAGTTAGGACTGCAGCAATAGTTAGGACTGCAGCAATGTGGATCCTCGAACATCTACATTTATGGTAGGTACAAAACTGTACTTTTCCAATGTGGCCCTGAACCAAACCATTCATTTACCAACTTTCTACCCAAATCCCCAGAATAAAGGGGAGAGACTTATGCACTCTTTGGATATACACAGACAGCTACGATTCTACTTGGACAAAACAAAAGCTTTCAGAAAAACTGAGCAACTGTTTGTAGCCTATGCTGCAGGAGCACAAGAAAAACCTATCACAAAGCAGACAATTTCAAAATGGATAGGACACTGCATCCGCTTCTGTATTGCACAACATGGCAAATTAGTGCCTAAGGTCATTAGGTCACATTCTGCCAGAGCAACAGCCACTTCAGCAGCCTTTCTCAGAGGAGTACCAACCAAAGACATTTTAGAAGCTGCAACCTGGAGTTCAGTGCACACTTTCACCAAGCACTACCACTTGCCTCTCTACTCTAAATCCAGAGCAGGCTTTGCCACTGCAGTCCTGCAGGGCCTGGTAGCCTCTCCAAATCCTATCTAGACCCAGCCGCCCAACCTCAGCTTTGGGATTCAACCCAAGTGTAATGACTGCAACAGTGAAACACGATGAACATAGTACAGTTGTGTACCTACCATAAATGTAGATGTTCGAGTGTATTCACTGTTGCAGTCCAGGTTACCCACCCACCATCCCCCTTTTCATTGCTGGGACTTCTCTGTACTTCTCAACTCTATACAACCTATGTGGTGTATTTGCTTGTAGATGAAGGAAATGTTTTTATAATACTGCATGCATGCTTTTTGGCATAACTTTATTTTTCCAGCCTTCCTATCTGGGGGCACCTGACATCTGGGGCAAGAAAAACTGAAAAAAAAAAATGGCGTCGGTTGCATCTTTTATACCCCTGGCGCACTGACGTCAGGGAAGAGACGACAGCAACCGACTCCGGACCAAGACTTTGGAACTCGGGCTGACTGCGGGTAACCTGCCAGCAGATAACCCAAGTGTAATGACTGCAACAGTGAATACACTCTTAACTCTATACATTTATGGTAGGTACACAACTGTACTTTCTGAATTCATCTGTGACTGCCATTCTTGGGATAGTAGGGAAAGAATGTGGATTTACTTGACATGAAACAGGTTTAAGATTTTTTTTAAGTCATAACTCTTTATATACAAATGAAATCTTGTGAATGTTTTTCTCTTAGCTGTAGGTAAAAAATTTCACAAAAAAATGCTTACATTTTCCTGTGCAAAACTAGTAATGTTATGTTGTCCTGTCTCACCTTCGTTCTTGCTGGTTTGGTTCAGAGACAATCCTCTACTCCGGCTCGGCCAATTTACTATAGCTTGAGAGCTTTTACTGGCTCAAGACTAACCCCTGTCCCAGCATGCCTAGCGGTAGCTACCCAGATCTCATTTGCCACTTGCAGTGTTGAGATTGCAGCTACTAGCTCAGGCTAAGTACTTTGTGCTTTTTTTCACTATATTGTTATCCTTCTCAATGATTTGTTTAACTCGTTAGATCATATACTATCCCCTGTTAGTCTAATGACCCCTTCCTCTTCTTGTGTGTTTTTGGCCGTCGTTTTCTCCTCAGGCCTTGCTTCCCCCTTCGAGCCCGTTTAAATTAGAAGGTTCTTCTTTTTTCCCCACCCTTTCTGGGATAGCCTTTTAAGTTAGAGGCTCACCTACTGGGGGCATCACCGTTTAAGTTAGAGGCTGTCCCCCTTTAAAAAAAAAAAAATTTTTTTCTTTTATTGTTTGGGCAAGCTGTTACAGCCTTGTCGTAGTTAGTTGTTGTGTGCTGTTAGCGTATAGCTTTGTTTTTCTAGTGCTGTGAAGAACCTTTTTTCTGTCAATTATCCACTATGTCCAAAGAGTCAAAACCCTCTGGGTTCAAAAAATGTGACTCGTGTTGCCAAAAAATGTCCCTTATGGATGGGCACATGAGTTGTGTATATTGTTTGGGGCCTGCAGGACTCGTGCTCTATCTGTCATGCTTTTAGTCCCAGAGTCCTGCAGGAGCAAAAATGTAAGTTAATTTTTTGTGGCTTTCTGAAGAATCCTCAAGATTCTTCGTCTTGGGGTCCTCAGCCAGCTAACGTGTCTGAAAAACATACTAAGCCATCAGTTCCAAATTCCAAACAGACAAAATCCACTGAAACACTTTTGGCTCTGTTGGTTCCCAGCATTGGCTCTGACAAAGCTAAGTCTCCAGTGGCTACATCCTGTGTCCAGAGAGCCAGTCCAGACCCATAAGAGAACAAGGTCTCCTTCTTTGAATTGGCTCCTTCGGCCCATCCAGCTTCTCCATCGGTTCCTCCACTGACTCTCTTGAGCTCGGAGCCGGAGTGCATGGAGGTCATGGTGGTGGTGGAACCATGGGCTCTGGTTACTTCTCCTTTATCTGTACCGACACCAACACCCATTCCGATGATCTCAATGTCTCAGTCCATTGAGGGATCTGGGAGCCGAAGCCCTCTCGCCAGCTCCGAGGGGAGAAGTGGCATTGGACCCTTGTCCAACCCCGCTCTCCCTCTTGGAGCTTTGGCGCAGGTGAGCTTGGCTCCCACATCAGCTTTGGAGCCGTTGCTCTCAGTTCACAGGAGATCTCCAGGCTCTTCGGAGCTGGAGGCTCCTTCGACTCGGGACCATGGCGCCTTCGAGGTGATAAGCGGGCTGTCTCCTGAGACTGCTCCACTCTCGACTCCATTGGCTCCTTCTCCCTTGGTGCCTGTGCCTGCGTTTTACCCTCCTCCTGCCTCCAAACGTAGGGAACCTGTGCCCCAGGACGCCGCATTGGGTGACCCCTCCTCTTCCAAAACCTCTCCCGAACATTCGGAGTAGGTCCCGTGGAAGAAAAGATGTAAGAGGAAGCATCTAGACTCCCTTGAGTCTCACTTCAGACACATAGACAGAGGGATGACTGGAAGTCCCTAGCCCTTTCTGAGGACGAGTCTGTCTACCTGGATGCATTTGGTTCCCGACCCTCCACCTCTTGGGTGTCTCCACCTTTTGACCCACTTTTGTCTGTAGTGAGTCGAAAGGCGTGGAGCGCTCCAGAGACTATGGAACCAGTTCAGATGAGACCGAATAAATTTATTACTGCTCCCGAGGATAAGTCCTTACTTTCCAGAGGTGTCCCTGTTGATGCCATGGTGGTGGCAGCAGCCACTAAGAAGGAACTTGCGGAGACTTCATCTGTCCATCTGCTGAACAAGGAGTCTCATACGATGGACAGGTATGGGAAGCGTATGTTTTCTTCAACGACCTTTACTCTCAGGTTGTTGAATTACTTGTCGCACTTCACACGAGTTCAGAGGGATCTCCTGTAGGAGCTAGGGGATACCCTGCAAGATCCTATAGCTGAGGGAGTTGAGAACAGGGCAGCTTCCCAGCTTGCGACCTTGACCTCTGTGGTCAACTCCTCCATGAGGCTCATTTCCTATGCGGCAGATGGAGTGAGTAGGGGATCGGGTACCGGGGTAGCTTTGCAGAGACACTCCTGGATGCACCTTTGTCAGTTTGATGAACCTTTCAAGTCTTCGTTTACCAATAACCCCTTTGATGGCTCATCCTTGTTTGGGCCTCGGGTAAAAGACCGTCTCACCAGGTGTGAACAGGATGGCAAGACTGTCTCTGCCGTAGGAGTCCGTTTTTCCACTCCATCTAGACCCTATCCTAAAGGTCAGAAGAGTGGAAAGATGTAGTTCTGAAAATCCCATGGAGCTTTGCCTGAAACACGTGGAGATTTTTTTCCCCCAGAGGCAGAGGGGTAACAATGGAAGATGCTGCTGTCATGGCCAAGGGGGTCCGCAACAGCAGGGTGACAGGGATACATTCTCTGCTGGGCCCTTCCAGCACTCCTGAAGGGAGGCCCAACTGTCCACCTCTGGAGGCAGTTGTGGCAGACTATCACTGTACCCAGCAACCTGGCAAACTATCAAGAGAAAAATGGGTACTGTCAATATCCAGGGGTTACAAAATTCCTTTTTCTCAGTTACACCCTCAAAAGAAAAATGTTCTATCCCAGATGTTCCACCCAGTCTTTGGGCTCATGCAATCCTAAAGGTACAAAGATTGCTAGAAAAAAGAGCCATATATGAATTTTTCTATATATACATATGTATTTATATATTTTCATTCTATTGGTGGCTCTTATGATTATTAATCAAATTGAGTCATGTATATTGTATTTATATAGGTTAGAGAGTTTATTAATTGGGCAAAATATGTATGAGTATTTTTCTTTAGTATATTTATATATAGATTTTATTTGATGAGTTTTTAGATATGTAATTAATAACAAGTTTGCATTTGAATAGTTTTGGGAGTGATTGGATATCACAGTTGATTGTTTCAGAATGTATCCTTTTTATATACATTTTAGAAACAAAGTAGACATTGATTTATTTAACATTCACAGTAAACTTCCATTGAAAATGTGTCTTTGGTACCATCTAGTGGGCAACAATGGTATTTACTGAGATTTTAAAAGTGGTTCAAATGCTTTTTGGCACCTTTTTTCATTTAAATATACTTTGAAAATTGTCATTAGTTATATGACTGAAGAAGGGTTTGGTTAAAACCAGAAAGCGCTTACTATTCTATCTAATAAAGGAACTACAACTTTTAACTTTTATTCAGAGTCATGGTGGTACTTTGGTGCGTTTACACAGTGAAGTGCCTTTACCCTGAAGCTGCTTTTGGGTTTATTTTGTTGTATATACTTTATTGGCAGCAAGAAGGGACATGACACAAGGAATATCCATTGAACTCGACTACAGTCCTAACTCCATGCACGAAGGTAATGAAAATTCTAATTCTAGTACAACAGAAGCTTTTAAGAGACTGCTAAAAGCAGAATCAAATGCGCTTTTAAAGTTTCGGAAGAACAAACTGCTGAATGTGAATGAAGGTGAACATTCTAATGAGTTTAACATTAATGTTCTGCAACTAACCCGTAAAATAGAGAACTTCTTGACTAAATTAAAAAAACATTCAATGGCAGTGCAAACACATAGAGGCATGCTTATGTTTTCATGTAATACCTAGAGGATTGAGAATTTTAAAGATGCCGATGCACACCAAATGGCAAAAATGGAACATAGACACTAGCTTCGGGTATATAAAATTACTTGTTGAACAGCATATGTTGATTGAAAACCAACATTGTAGAAAAAATAACTAAAAAACAAAGTGAACTGTTAGCGCTTATAAACTAAAGAGATTTTGCGGTGTTTTATGAGGACATTCAAACACGTACACTGATATTGGAGTGAAATTTACTTCAAGATAAGAAAAAGGAACTTGAGCATGATTTAAAAGACTTTGAAATTGGAAATGTCTTCTCTTGGCTGAGGGAAGCAAGAGGGACAGGTCAATCTCAAACCAGAGATTATTCTCATCATTTTTCTCTTGCTCACCAATCACAAGTCTTAGAAAGGGGACACACCTCCAACCAACCCACTGATATACAAGGAAATGGAGATGAAAAAGAAATAAGATTTAAAACTGTAAACAGTAATAGTAATAAATCATAGAATGAACAACGGACAAATTCACTAACATCTGCTGAAGAGTGAAATGGTCCTAATGTGAATACTTTACATGTATCGAAACCACAATCAGAAGAACAAAGTGAATTTAATAATTCAACACTGAATAGTGATGTAAGTAGGAAGCCGATGACAAGTCATACTGAACAACCGGCTTTAAACTTGAAGATTCATCAATTTCCCTTACCTATTCGAGAACAGAAAAAATGGACTCCCAACAGAAACAGCAGGACGCTGAAAATAACAGGAGACTCTATATTAACTCAGAACAAAATACAGAGACAAGTGAGTCTGAGTTAGTTATTAACTTATCTCATTATGAACTTGGAATTTTTGAAAAATCCCTTTTAAATAAAGGGCTGTCCTTTATCCCCGATAAAAAAAAAACTGATATAACTGAATTTGTCCTTGATATAAAAATGTTTGTTAGAAATATAGCATTGCAAATGTTATTTAAAGATAAACAAGAAACTGAGCAGTTTCTTTTTAAGAAACCTAGTGTGTTCATACCCCATTTGCACCCCCTATTAGAAACATTTGAACAAGCATGTGAAAGGGATCTCATGCACATGTATAGTCAAACAAAAGGTAATCAGAATTATTATAATCTAAATCAAGGGGAGCGTGAAGCATTAATTCATTTAAGTAATAATAATGAGATCATAATTGGGCCAGCTGATAAAGGTGGGGCGGTTGTTATATTGGACCGACCGTATTATGAAGGAGTTATGCAGACAATGCTTGATGAGGATGAAACATATCGATTGATTAATTCTATGCAGCTCAATAAGATTGTTAGCAATATGCATAGTAATTTATGCGACCTGTTAATGTGTAACATTATTGATCCTGACCTATGTAAATATTTTTTGGTTGAACTACCAGCAGTTCCAACATTGAGGGCTCCCGAAAGTTCATAAAAATTATCAGAATCCCAAAATGAGACAGATTGTCTCTAGTAGAGGGTGGTTGACAGAACCACTCTCTATTTATGTTGAAAAGCAACTTAAAGGGATAGCTCAAACTACAGATACTATAATTAAAGATACTCCAGATTTTTTGGAAACTCTTCATATGCATGAACAATAGTGATGAGGCATCTGAAATATGGTTAGTAACCTTAGATGTGAAGTCATTGTTCACCTCAATACCTAACATAGAAGGAATGGATTATTTGAGACAATTGCTACATATAAGAAATGTCAGCAAAGAGTGTTAAAAATACATGCTATTGCTTGAATTAATCCTGGAAAAGAATGTTTTTGTGTATGCTGATAAATATTATTTACAGACCAAAGGCGTAGCAATGGGAACACCATGTGCTAACTCATACGCCAATCTGGTCATGGCCGAATGGGAAAAGACATATATCATCGATACGAACTATGCTAGAAACATTAAATATTATAAAAGGTTTGTGGATGATGTCTTTTTCCTATGGGAAGGGATGGAGGCAGATTTAGGTCAGTTTTTACAATATTTAAATGAGACTACTACATTTTTGAGATTTGAGGGTAAATGGTCAAGAGATACTATAGAATTTTTAGATGTATTAATAACCAAGGAAGAAAACATGATTTTGACATCATTGTATAGGAAGAAGTGTAGAAAAAACTGTTTGCTTCATCGCACCAGTATGCGTCCTACACGTGTATATCAAAATATGGTTATTAATCAAGGACGGAGAATGTCCAAATTAACTAGTGATGATAATAAATGTCAATTAACTTTAAATACTCTGAAAGAAGAATTTAATATGAGAGGATATTCCAATAAAGAAAGTGGGGTCATTAATGATTTAAAAATAATAGACAGGGAAAAGAAAGGAAGACCTTATTTTAGAGAAAAGAATATTGATGAAACTGAGGCAGCATTAGCTATGGGAAGTACCAAGTTAAACAATACACAAGTCAGGTTGAATATACAGTACTAAAATAATAACACGAGTATATGCAATATTATTAATAGAAATTGGAGTATATTCACAACTAATGATGAAATTCTATCTATAGTTAGCTCTAAACCCAAGTGTGGATAGCGTAATAATAAATCTCTAAAACTACTTTATGAACCAGGAAAAGTCAACAAAATAGTGCCAAAAGACAGGGGACAATCCCCTGTAGAACTTGTAATCAATGCTCGTATATACAAGGTTGCAATGTATTTATACATCTTGATAGTAATAGAACATATACCTTTACACACTTTGCTGATTATAGGTCTAGAGATCTTGTATATTTAGCTAAATGTATGAAATGTACTAGTTTCTATATAGGAAAAACTAACAGAACCTTGAGAGACAGTGAGGGAACATGTTTACGCTATAAATCGTGAGGATGAAACTAATGCATTAGCGAAACTTATTTTAAATCATGGTTTGAATCACAAGTTTAACTTCATGGTTGTTGAGTTGATTGAGAGAAACGAGATTAGGTAATCTAAAGAACTATACAGAAAAACAAGAAACAAAATGGATAATAAGAATGCAGTCAGTAGAGGTAGTGGTATAAATGATAGAATTTCGATTAGGCCATTCCTCAAAGATAGACCATTGAAACATGATACATAGATAGATAGATTGTAGTTTATTTATGTACTTTTTTTAAGTAATCAGCAAATTTACTGCTATATGTTTATACTAAATTGTACTTCTATATGTTTTGAAACGTATGTGTTTATTCATATACATTATATGCGTTTATGCACACACATACATACATATATATATATATATATATATATATATATATATATATATATAATCTGATTATTTATGTTTATGAATGCAAGCCTAAAGACAATGCTTTTGAATGTTTTTTAGATGTTTAGAATTATATATATATATATATATATATATATATATATATATATATATATATATATATATATAATGTATGTATATATACACACACACATATATATTCATTCTATTGGTGGCTCTTATGATTATTAATCAAATTGAGTCATTTATATTGTATTTATATAGGTTAGAGAGTTAAACTGGGCATAATATGAATGTATGAGTATTTTCCTTTAGTATATTTATATTTATCTCCAAAAAATAAAGCCAAATCAAACCAAATAAATCCAAATGTACACGGGGAGGTAGCAAAGCAAAAACAGCGAGCTCCACAAAATAGCGTACCAAAGGTTTATTTGTCCGCTTTCATCAAACGACTTCTTCAGAATAGTTAAACAATAAAAAATCTCAGTCTTAAATACATCAACTAATAATGCAATAAAACAAATACATTAGCATATTTGACCACTTGTGCATCCAGCCCAGTTGAATTTTTTGAAGAAATGGAGACTGTTATCGATTTGGGCAACTCTACGGGCGGTCCTTTAGAGTGTAGAGCAAAGGAGCAGCGTTTGCGTGCTCGTCATACCGGAAATGCTACTGTTGAGCAGTTAGCTGTACGGAGAACCCTTTCAGCGGTGCTGGAAGGCATTCTAATGAAGTACATCACGAACACATCAGTGACCAGCGAGAGCACTTATTGAGATTGTTGAAAAGGTACAAATCCTTAGATTTAGAAAATTGCTATTTTTTGCATTGTATTGAACTGGGGATTGTGCCTAAAGGATTGAGGTTTTTTAAATGCCCCAACGGGGTTTACCTCAACCATCCATTTTTTCAGCGTTTAGTTGCCTTTTTTAATGAGGCAGGTTTGCATTTTTTGAATTTATTGGTTGAAAACAACAAGCAAAAAATGATTGCTCTAAAAGAGGAAATTGTGAATGTCGAATCGTACTTAAAAAGTAAGTTGTCAATTGACAATTTTAGCGCTTTGTTGCAACAGTTTACTTGTGACATTAATCAGCATTCGGCTGAAGTCACTACCCGTAAACAACAAAAGTTGAACCGTGATTTAATTTCCTATCAAAATAAATCTGCTTATGACTTTTTTGCGATTCGTAATAAAGACAATAAAGGTAGTGCTTTCAAGGGACAAGGTGTTGACCCTGGTAACAATCGTTCTTATAGTGCTGCTGTATCCTCTGTTACTAGTGGTAATAGAGTTCCTTTTTCTGATGACATGCACAATAAACAACAGGGTTTTGAAACGCCAAATACAACAGATGGTTCCTCTATTAATATCACACAGGCCATTAACAAACAAGCTAAGAGTTCTGTTTTTGACAAGGATCATTGTTACTCTGAGACTATTTCTCTTATCGCTGACCAAGACAAGGTTTGTAGGAACAAATCTCTTGTTGGTTCTTCAGATTCTTCTTCCTCCAGTTTCCCTAAGAAGAACCAGGGAAACTTGAGCAAAAAGACTGTGCTCACTTGGAGCAGGACTTTTCTGGGGTCCAATTCCTCGGGGGACGAAGCGTAGTAGAACGCTTGGACTTTAACATTATTAATTTAACTGATTATGTTTTTTCTGACATACAACTAAAAATGTTGAAATTAGGCTTAAATTTCATTCCTAGTAACAGGGCTAATTACAACAGGACTGTTATAGATATTAAAAAATTTACTAGGAAGCTAAATTTATCTTATATAATGCATGATTTGCCAAAAACTAACAAAGTTTTGACAAAGCCTTCCACTGTTACCCCTAGGTTGCATCATACTATAAAAGTTTTTGAAGAGCTTTGTATTCAGGATGTCGACCATTTACTGAAAGACAATATTTATATTCATCACAATCTGACAGCAGAGGAGAGAAGGGCATTATTTGAATTGCAAGCTTTGACTACTCCGTTTAGATTTATGAAAAGTGATAAGGGAGCCAATATTGTCATTATGGGGCAGGACAGATATAAAAGTAGTATGTTGGAAATTTTAAATAACGTTCATGAATATGAACAAATTTCTTTATATGACATACATAAACACTTTCGTTTCATACACTCTCATTTGTATGAAGTTTTTATGTCAGGTGACATTGCTCCTGATTTATATGATTTTTGTGTAGTTTCACAACCCAAAATTGGTGTAATTTTTCCCAAAAACTCATAAAGATTTGAATTATCCGCCTTTGAGGCCAATTGTTTCTTCACCACATTCCATTACTGAAGGGGTGTCTTTGGTTGTTGACTCTGTTTTGGGTTCTTTACTTGTCAATGAAGTTTCCTTTGTTAAGGACTCTTGGCATTTTTTAAGTAAACTAAGAAGTTTTTTTGAAACCTCTGTTTTTGATCCTCAGCAGCACATTATTTTCACCATTGACGTTGTGTCTTTATACACCAGTATCCCTCACGATGATGGTGTTGAATCAGTAAGGAATTTTTTATGTAGGAAGAATTGTTTTTCTGTCAATATGATCAACACTATTTGTATGTTTATTGAACTCATTTTACATAATAATTTTTTTCTGTTTGATAAAACTTATTATAAGCAGAAAAGAGGTGTTGCAATGGGTTCTCCAGCTGCTCCTGCCTATGCCAACTTGGTCATGGCGTGGTGGGAGTTTGAGTTTATTCCTTTGTTGAAGGAGAAATTCAAAATTGAATTTTTTTGTAGATTTATTGATGATTTGATTTTTGTTATTGAGGGAAATTCCAATACTGTTGAAAATTTCATTACGGAAGTTAATTCGCTTCCTAGTTTTCTAAGGTTTACCAAAGGTGATGTAGGTTTGGGGGTCAACTTTTTTGGATGTTCATCTGTGGTGGGATCAGTCTGACCACAAGTTCCATAGTTGTATCCATCGCAAGAAAACTTTTACCAATGGTTATTTACATTTTTCTAGCAGTCATCCTAGACATACAGTTAAAAATATACCTAGAGGTCAATTTATCAGGGCTTGTCGTATGACTACTAAAGACTCTGATTTGGTTGAAGAATTTAAGTTTATAACTGCATTGTTTTTGCAAAGAGGTTATGATGAAGGGATTCTAGATAACATTGGCAATGAGATTCTTAGCAAGCGTGTTAGTAATTATCCGGCTATTTTAACTACATCCTTTGATGGTAAGAACAGTTGTTTTGGTGATGAGTCTGTCCACCACATTGATCCTAATTTGATTTGTTCTCTTGAGATGAATAGTGATAGTTTTCATATTAGATCTATACTTGAGAAAAATTGGAGGATTATTTATGGTAATTCTGATATTCATCAAATAGTGGGCACCAAGCCACATTTTGTTTTTCGTAACAGTCATAATGTTTAAAGAATTTTAGAAAACAGGAAGCCTGTAATTAATTCCCTTGTCACTAACAAAAAAGGCATGCATTGTTGTCATCAGTGCAAAGTCTGCAGGTTTATTTCCACAGGCCCATACATAGCGGTCACCAGTGTTGACCAAACATTTGAAGTACCTGGCTTTGTAAATTGCAACACCAGTGGTGTTGTTTATATAGCTTTATGTTCTGCTTGTCCAGCATTTTATGTGGGAATGACCACCAGGAATTAAGCACACGTATTAAAGAGCATCTGTATGCTATTAAAACCAATGATGGCACAAATGCTTTATATAAGCATTCCTCTGTTTGTTGTTTTTTAAAAAATTTTCTTTTTCTGTATTAGAAGTTTGTTCTATTGACATGAGGGAAGGGGATTTTAAAAACTTTTTAGAGCAAAGAGAAACTATTTGGCAAATTAGGTTGAAATCGGACAAAACACCAGGTTTAAATGAATTCATTAATCTTAAATGTTTTTTGAAACACCGTAAGTTATGTGTTAACAACAAGGTTGAAGTAGCTTCCCTTTTTACATGATGTGTTTTTTATTTACTCTTTTAATTATGACTTAATCTCATTAAATATGCTAATGTATTTAATTGTTTTATTGCATTATTAGTTGATGTATTTAAGACTGAGATTTTTTATTGTTTAACTATTCTGAAGAAGTCGTTTGAAAGCGGACAAATAAACCTTTGGTACGCTATTTTGTGGAGCTCGCTGTTTTTGCTTTGCTACCTCCCCGTGTACATTTGGATATTTATATTTATATATAGATTTTATTTGATGAGTTTTTAGATATGTAGTTAATAGCAAGTTTGCATTTGAACAGTTTTGGGAGTGATTGGATATCACAGTTGATTGTTTCAGAATGTTTCAGAATGTATCCTTTTTATATACATTTTAGAAACAAAGTAGACATTGATTTGTTTAACATTCACAGTAAACTTCCATTGAAAAGTTTGTCTTTGATACCATCTAGTGGGCAACAATGGTATTTACTGAGATTTTAAAAGTGGTTCAAATGGTTTTTTGGCGCCTTTTTTCATTTAAATATACTTTGAAAATTGTCGTTAGTTATATGTCTGAAGAAGGGTTTGGTTAAAACCCGAAAGCGCTTACTATTCTGTCTAATAAAGGAACTACAATTTTTAACTTTTATTCAGAGTCGTGGTGGTACTTTGGTGACCTGAAAAGGAATGTAAATGCTTTTATTGAATCTTCCTAGTTTCAGTATTTCCTTCGGTGAAAGTAATGTTCAGTTTGTAAACATCTTGGCTGTAGATGCACACACAACATTTTTCTTTTTACTGCATTTTCTATAACTGTTTTGTAGTCATTTAATACTTCTTTATAGTACTACAAATGCATGTTATACCAGTGTTAGCTGGAAAATCTTTTAAAAGTCCTATTAGTTTTATTGTCTGTAGAAATCCCAAATGTGTAATGTCACTAAGAATGTTCATCTTTAATGTCTGTAAATTAAATCTAGAGGGCTGGCTTGTGGAGGATAGATTTGACCTGACTGGTGTCTGCTATCTTGTCACAGTGAATAGGCTAGGGGAGTAGTGTCTTTGCAGTGGTGTGTTCTGTATGACATTGTGCCTCCTTCCTAAGGGGTAGGCATCTAAGATGGAAAGGCACATCATTCCCACACCCAAATGCCTTTCACTCAAAATGTATGATTTGTGAAAAACTAGCTGAAATGGTGCACAGCCTAATCCCTGCTTCTTGTACGTGGGCATAGGTGAAATACCCAGCAAGATCATTTATTTTCTACAGCTACATTCACAGATGATATGGAATGCTGAACATTGATACAATTATGATGTGCAAGTAAATATTATTTATGTGAATAAATAAAAAATGCTAAATATCGACTGTATACCAACAAAGAATAATGCTCCGCATCACACTGGAGTTGAGGTAATCGTGTGCACAGTCCTAGCTGCGATTGTTGGCTCTAGGCCCATTTTAATACATTTAAACTCCATTGTGATTTGGTTTTATAACTTGAGGTGGAATTGGGTCTATGGACAAGAGAAACGGTGCAAATCCAATTTACTGGACTACATGTGATGTTTATGAATGCAGAGACTAGTCTGTTGGATCTGCTTCTTAATCACAGTCATGTTTTCTTTTCTGCACAGCTATGCTTCATTTTAACTCTTTAAAGTGTCTGGAAGATTCCTGGGAGCATGTTTCACTGAGAAAACTGCAAGATTCACCTGACTGTAGTATTTTTCTCTTGTAAACTGACAAGTGAATAAGATGTTCATGTGAAGTAAACCTATTGGATGCACTCTTTTCATCATGCTGAATTTCTGAGAAGTCAGATTTTGCATTATTCCGTTCTGTATTCAAAAATAAGCATTTTTAACTCAAAGGTTTAACTTGGGACCTGAATAAGTAAGAAGCATGCAAATAGACCTCAGTTCACTTCTTTTTCAGATTTAGGCATTTAAGCAGATGGTGTATTGCCCTCTGCTTCTGTGTCTAGTTTGAAAACAATACTTTAGTAATTCTGAACTTTCTTGTCAGATTTTTGACTAATCTCTTACTACAAATTCTTAGTGATAGCCTCTATGATGACATGCATTTTCAATATTTATTGTACCTACAGACAACTGATTTTCTTGACTTTGTTCCATAACATGCAGATTATTCAAATGAAAACTGTTAACTTCTAGAAATTTGCAGAATTTTATTTCTCCAACTTTTACATATTTAAGTAAATGCACGTGATTTCTGTTGTCATTATAGCAGCGTGTGCTGGATACATCTCTGCATTACTATTTCCCATGTTTATCATTAGCTATCATGCTTGTCACCATTTACCCTGTTTTCAGTTTACTCTTAATCTGTGATCTGCATAATTTTTTTTGTCTTACAGCTTTTGCTCAATTCCATTTTCTCCTAATTCTAATTTGCAAGTTTAATTTTAAGTGTCCAGTTTTGATATTCATTGTGGCACTTTGTAATGCAAGTGCCATGATATATTTTACCCTAGCCTACAAAGATTATGTGGCTTTTTTCTCAATTAAAAGGTTTGTATAAGTTTATTAAGGCACTGTTCACATTGTACTGAATTCCTCACTGACATCACTTGTGGGCTAGCATGGAGGTGCATCTATAAACTTTAATGGTCAAAAGCCCACACGTGCGTTGTGGTTTGCCCATTAAACTCTATGGACACACCTGACATTGCCAAGGTAAAAGTTCAGTTAATAACCAGAAGAAGGGTAAAGTGTCTAAAAAAAACACCACCAATAACAAAACCAAAAAAAAAAATTGTGATTTTATGCATTTTATTTTTCAAGAGTATGCATTAGTTAACTGTTGGTATGATCATCTGATAAAGTTTTAGGATGAAAATGCGGTGAACAAGTTAAAGTGTTAGTGTGGACTATATATGCGGTGTCAGTGTGTTTATCTTCAATAAACATTATCAACTGGGATACAAACTGCCTTACTATTACCTTTTTTTTTTGGTTTTGTTAAAAGTTCAGTTAACTTTTTTGGTATTGTAATGGAAGATGAAAGTAATATTTTATGAAGGATTTTATTTTAAACATCATGTCTTAATACAGGCACATATTGGAAGAAAATGCAGTGTGGCGCTATAGGCACCACATGCCTGGTATATAAAGTAAGTGTAGAACTGAGACTGTACACGTCTAATAGTAAATCTGCTTCTGTTAACTGCCTGTCTCTCATCTGATCATTTCATAGGCCACACACATATCATCTCCTATTGATGAATCGTGTAACTCTTCAAATTCACAATATTTGGCTCAGTTCTTTAATTTACTAACATAGGTATCTCTAATTGGATTCTCTGACTGTGCAAAGAACAAGAAAGATGCATAACTTTTTTCCTCGACTTCCTATAACTCAAACTTTTTGTTCCCCTCTCAAAACTCGCAAATATAAGGTTTCAGGTGATCTTCCCCTGCAACATGCGGATGTACAACATTTTGTATCTCTTCAGGCTTATGATATGTTCCGCTCACAGTCAGAAATTAGTTGAATTTCTGGAGCCACAGCTTCAAATTCTCTGACAAATTGCCTTGCAGTGGGAGGTTTACTGATGACTGCATTTGCACAGTTCTGAAATCCAGATACAAAACAAACTGAAATATGTAAAACTTCAGTTCTGTATTAATTTTGACAGTTTGTAATGTTTGGTATTCATTATAATGAAACAACAAGACATGCATTTGGGAGCTGCCATTTTTTATCAGTTTTACTTAGTTCCTATACAGTATTGACAAGAAGGCAGACCGCATACCTCACACAACAGTCTCCTATTCATCCTGTTCGTCTGATCCAACTGATGGGTACCAATCCACTTATCAAATATAATTTGACCATGTTAATGTTCCAAGCCTTGAGCTCTTTAAGATTTTTTCCTCCCATAATTCCTTTAGGTACTGACTTTCCTTAGATCTCATTTGCTGCATTTAACATATGGATTGATTGTTGGTAGCAACTGATTGCTCTATTTATGTAACAAATTTTTCAATAAGTTTTGTCAGCCTCTTCCTAGTTGGGATATGCCTTAACTCCTTAGAATTCGGGGCATAATCACTGAAGTTTTATTTTTTTCTGTGAGACTTTGTGCCATTTATTCTCTTGTTGCTTTCTTTTCCGCGTGACGTTGGGTTGTAGGCCGGATGACTCCTTTTGTGTTAAAAAAAAAAAAAAAAAAAAGTCTTCCTTAGTAGTTTAGGTAGTTATAGTTAAAAGGTTATATGCATCTTTATACTAGTTTGCTAGCATTTTTTGTATTACTTGTAATAGGAGTTGCCATTATGTTTCTGCTACTTTTCTGTGTGGTGTTGAGGCAAATTTCAGTGTTTCTGAATCTGTTGATTCTGTTAACAGTCCTTTTCTTTATAATGGATAAGGGTAAGCCTGAGAAGAGTTTTATCAAGTGTGCTAAGTGTAGCCAGAAAATCTTGTCCCCGGTCGCACACTATCTGTGCCTGGTGTGCCTGGGGCTGGATCAGTTGTCTTCTGTCTACAAGGCCTTCAGTCCTAGATCTTTGGCTGATCATTGCAATAAACTAATTTAAAAGGCTCTTCTCCCTCTCCCCATGACCTTTTCTGTGACAAATAGATAAACCAAAGGAAAAGGACAGTTAGTTATAAGAAAAAGTCTCATGATGCCAGTCCTCCCTTTTTCCAAAAAACACCGAAACTAGATTGAACCCTCTCTGCTTCTGTAACTAAGCAACCCTCACTATAGACTACTTTGGAGCCAGTAGTCGTCCTACAGCACACCCATAATGTCTTCTACCAGTACACATTCCTTTGAGAGAGAGTTACCTTGAGTTATTTCCAGGCCTTATTCCACCTCTTCACTCCAGTCTGTCAGTTCCTTCAGAAGCACCAGTGATGTGGAATGGGAATGTAGTATTACACTTTTCTGAAAACACACATTGCAATGGATGTCATCCTATCCCTCCTCTATTTCTACGGTGAATTGGATTGGGTTCTCATCTCCATTGCTTTCTTCTTCCCTGATCCATCATGTTTCAGTGCCAGCAGTTTTAGAGCCAAAAGAACACCTGGAGCTTGCCTCCATAGCTGACTGGTATCCTTAACTTGGTGTAGGATCTTTCTTATGTAGTTCATTTGACATCATCTGGGTCTTAGGACCAGATGCTCAATGATTGGTCATCGTCTGTCTTTAGCACAAACCTGCTTGGTGCTGTTTTTGGTGTCTGAGACTGGTATTTTCTGCATCAGCACAAATTTCCCAGAAGTCCTAAAATCTTCTCAAAACCCTCAGAGTATTCAGTGTTGTCTATTTCTTCCTCAATGATGCTTGCATCCACTTTGGTGGGAACAGATGCATCGCTGAGTTGGGCCTCTCCTCTGATGTTGGCAGACCCACATTCCATGACCTGGAATGTTGAGAGGATGATCATTGTTCCTTTTTCAGCATCTAAACAGTCACCATCGATGCTGACTCCACCCCCAGACCACCTTCATTTCTTTTATCAAGCCTCACAAGTTCAGAACAGAGCAGATGGCCCAAACTAACTGCATTTGCTGGCTTGTTAAACTTGATTTCTGTATTAGTAGCTGTATTTAGAGCACAACCAAAAGCTGTTTGCTGAATTTCCTGTTTGCACTTAATTTTAAATCGTTTTTTTCTTAAAACTTGCATATTTTCTGTCCTTGACCTAGCACTCTTGTGTTGGGTCATTTCAGTGGCGGCTGGTGACTTCAAATCACAGGGGGGCTGCAGGAGACAGCTGAATGGGTGGGGTCAAGGGGAGGGGGTGTGGTCAACCAGAAAGGGGAGGAGCTATGCACAAAACCACAAAAAACTAACTTTAATTAAATACGCTGCCCTGGGTGGCAAACCATCATTATGAAAGTCCAATCAAGACAAAAATAAGTGTAGAAGAATAAAAATATTTCAATGCATTGGCTGCATGACAGCTTACTTAATATCTAGATGGAAACAAAAGGTTGTGAGGCATGAAAAAATAAATTACTTTTTAAATACATTACTTGAATGCCAGTCAAAATCAAGTATAAGAAAAACCAGAAGCACTCAACTCAAACCACTTCTCCTTGCACTGCAGTTCTAATTATACTATATTCAGCTTTATTAAAGTACCAAGTACCATGCTGAAAGTAGAAATCTATGTGATGCCCCCACTTGTAAAAATGTTTCTTATCCAAAAAAGACCTGCTGCCTGACAACTTGTTTCATGGGGAAAACATGATAAAAGTAAAAAATGAAAAGCAAACAAGAAACAAGCTCAAGATACATTGCTTAAAGGATTACTGTACAGGTTATGGACCACACATGATTGGCATTCTGTTTAGTTTACGGGTAAAGTCTGTAGAGATGAATGGAAGTCTCCAAAAAGTGTAATGAGCTTTTTAAAATAATGGAATCCTGTCCTTTAATACCTAAGGCTTATACATTATCTAGTCAAGTATTCTCTGCATGGCAACAACAGAAAGGCTTTCAATGTTGGCAATTCTTTAACAGTGTGCTTATTAAAGCTTACTTGCATCTTACGATCTCAGACAAGCTTACCTTAAGGTCATTAGCATTGCTACTTAAACACAGAGCAACAGGCACTTTGAGTAATAAGCATAAATCTGAGTAATAAGCATAAATCAACAGTACAAAAATATGACAGAAACCAGACCATTCTGCAAAATCAAGGACAGATGAAAAGCCACTGTAGTACTTATGCAGTGTGTCCTCCCCATCCAAGGTAGATACAACTACTCCTTGCCTTGCTTGGACACATCCAGAGTCACTACATGGGGGAGTGGGGTGCAACAAGCATGTCACAATTTGAAATCTCTCTGACTGTGATGGCCCTGACACATTTGTCATACCTCTCAACCTCAAGAGCAAGAAATCTGGACAAAGCCATACACAGAAGTGGGACAAAGGCCCAAAAATAAGGACAATTTTTAAATATTGCTCTAATCAACTTAGAAAGATAATAGAATAGGTCTTGCATTCGTATGAATTTTCTGAAGGGTATAAAATCTGAAACTCAAATGTCTGTCATTTTCTAACTTCAGTCTTTAGTGATTTGTCACTAATTTGCCAAAAACACAACTTTATGAAAAATGGACCAAAAATGTGATGCAAAAATATAAAATAGACACACAATACAGCTGCTACCTGCCAAAGAAGGGACACTTTAATATTAGTACTGCTACCCTGAGCAGCTGACAAAATAAAAGAATCTACATGCATTTCAAGTAATCTATAACTTTGATTATTACAGTTATTTCTTAATTGTAAACCCTCCATGTTTTCTTCCAAAATTGCTATTTTGCGGAGGGATTATTGGGGGGAAGAGCAACATTTTGAGCCAACAATTGGGGACAGTTGAGAGGTTGGCTATGCCTAATTCTATAAAGCAATTTATTTGCATGTACCTCTCAACCTGTTAATGCAGTAAATCTGAACAAGGCCAAATATATTGGGGGCACATATAAACAGTACTAAAAATTGCTCTTGTATAAACTGAGACAATTGATAGAACAGCTCTTACTTTAACATGCATTTTTCTGAAGGTTATGAAGTCTGAAACTTATTATTTAGTGACTTAATTCCTAAATGATTTGCCAGAAAACTACAAATTTTATGAAGAACAAACCAAAAATAAGAAGCAAAAATCTATTCATTCTTTGAAAATCTGGACAGTTGGGAGGTATAGTTCAGCTGGGCCTGTCTGAGTTTGCTGCCCTTCCCCCCTGACAAAATAATGGTTGAATGGAGCCTCTGCAGCCATTCCAATGAACCATTACTTGGCTATTTCACTCCATTTACCATAAACACTAATGTGCATACTGCTTTACTTCTATGATAAGTTGGACTTCATTTGAAAGTGTTATTTTGTATTTTACAGCACAAACACTAAGTCATCTGTTAAACAAAGCAATGCAGTCTCACAATGAAAACTTAGCATTAAAACTTCTCTGCCCTTGAAACTCACATTCATTGAAACAGCATTGAAACCCACATTCAAAGAAAATACATTTTGCCAGTGGCAGATAAAGATTAATTTTGGGCTGTTTTCGAATCATAGGCTCCTTGCATATGAAACATACATGTGCTCTTTGATACACCTTCCTCATTGTACAATATTTTATTCATTGTACAATACAGTACACTTGTTACAGGATGTTTTAAATTTGTTTTGAACATTTTTTCCAGTAAGCAATGAAACAAACCATATGCACCCATAATGGCAAAACTGCCCAGTTGAGAACATTTATCATAAAAAAAAGTCTACTCAGACTTCCGCAGTCCACCATTATTAGTAAATATACACAATTCCACAGTCCACCATTATTAGTAAATATGCACAATTCCACAGTCCACCATTATCAGCAAATATGCACAATTCCACAGTCCACCATTATCAATAAATATGCACAATTCTACAGTCCACCTTTATCAGTAAATATGCACAATTCTACAGTCGATTATCAGTAAATATGCACAATCTCTAAAGTCAGTCATCTAAATAATTCCACATTAAAGAAATCTGTAACTAATGAAGTGGTTGCTGCTAGCAATCACCTTTATATTTCATGGTTTCATCGAAAAATAAAGTGTCTGTTGCCCCGCAGGAATAAATTGTCTATATTACATTAAAAAAATGATAAGCTAGTAATAATATTGCAAGAGGAAATGGATGGCAAACTGATAACTTGAACTCATAGTTAGTATCTTCACCAAGGAGAACATTCTCAGTGCGGCAGCATCTACCCCTTGTGGGAGTAGAACCCACAACCTTCTGCATCAAAAGCAAGTACACAGCCTGTTGTGCTATAGTATTAACTTGGCAAAGCACTAAACTTCTATTCCCCTGCAGCTCTCAGTTCCTTGTAAAATCTACTCAATACTCAACTGCATCTCAACTTCGCAGCTCAAGAAAACTGGAAAAAGCCAAAATGTATTTGGGGGGGGGGTCAAAAGCCCAAAAACAGGGACACATTAAACATTGCTTGTATAATCTTGGAAAGTTGCTAGAATAAAATGTTGTGTTGCCACCATATATTTTACTGCCAAGGTCCCTGAGCAAAAACAGTCAGAGTAACATACCACTACCCACATCAGCTGCTTTGAAAAAAGAGGAAGACTGAAACTTAAATGGCTATCATTTAGTGAATTCAGTTCTCACCATAGCTGTCAACCTCTTAGTACAAAACACCTGGACAAACCCAGTAATGAGGGAATACAGCCCTCAAACATATTCAGTGAATTCAGTTCTTGCCATAGCTGTCAACCTTAGCACAAAAACCTGGACGAAGCCAATAATGGGGGAATACAGTCCCAAAAATAGGGACAAATTTAAAATATTCATCTTATAAACTTCGAAAATTGCTAAAAAAAAAAAAAGGTTGTGCTACTATGTATTCTGAAGAACATGAAGTTGGAAATTCAAATGCCGGTCAATTTTATTGCGGACAGAACAAAAACAATTTTCAGCAGAGACGCAGGGATTAAAACTGCAGACACATCTTTTTGTAAAATGGCAGGGCACCAGAGCAAATCCACACAAACACAGGCAGGAGATGCACACTCCACACAGAAGCCACCCCAACCAAGAATCAAACCAGAAAACCTATAGCTGTGAGGCAACAATACTACCACCGCACCATCAATTATGCAAGGAATTAAACATTCAGAAACCTGAAGTCTGAAATTCAAATGCCTGTCAGTTTTACTGCGGACAGAACAAAAACAATTTTCAGCAGAGACGCAGGGATTAAAACTGCAGACACATCTTTGTAAAATGGCAGGGCACCAGAGCAAATCCACACAAACACAGGCAGGAGATGCAGACAGAAGCCACCCCAACCAAGAATCAAACCAGAAAACCTGTAGTTGTGAGGTAACAATACTATCACTGCACCATCAATTATACAAAGAATTAAACATTCAGAAACCTGAAGTCTGAAATTCAAATGCCTGTCAATTTTACTGCGGACAGAACAAAAACAATTTTCAGCAGAGGCGCAGGGATTAAAACTGCAGACACATCTTTGTAAAATGGCAGGGCACCAGAGCAAATCCACACAAACACAGGCAGGAGATGCAGACTCCAAACAGAAGCCACCCCAACCAAGAATCAAACCGGAACACCTATAGCTGTGAGGCAACAATACTACCACCGCACCATCAATTATGCAAGGAATTAAACATTCAGAAACCTGAAGTCTGAAATTCAAATGCCTGTCAATTTTACTGCGGACAGAACAAAACCAATTTTCAGCAGGGATTAAAACTGCAGACACGTCTTTGTAAAATGGCAGGGCACCAGAGCAAATCCACACAAACACATGGAGGAGATGCAGACTCCACACAGATGCCACCCCAACCAAGAATCAAACCAGAAAACCTATAGCTGTGAGGCAACAGTACTACCACTGCACCATCAAATACGCAAGGAATTAAACATTCAGAAACCCTTAAGTCTGAAATTCAAATGCCTGTCAATTTTATTTAACATTTTTTAATCAGGACAGTCTGACTTGGAACAAATAAACAATTTTCAGCAGAGGCCCAGGAAGAAATAATGCAGACATGTCTTTGTAACATGGGAGGACACAAAAGCAAACCCACACAAACACAGGGAGAAGATACAGACCCCACAAAGAAGGAACCCCAGCCAAGAATCAAACCCAAGAACCTGCAGCTGTGAGGCAACAATGCTACTACTACACCATCAAATATCAAGCATTGCAACATTTACAAACCACAGATATTATGAGGAACAGATCAGATCGAATATGAGGCAAAAATCTGAAATTTTTTTACAAATGGTGGTGGGTAGGGAACTCAAGTCTTTAACACCTGCATACAGGGTACAGGGTTCAAGCCTGAGGCATTCCCTACCACACCACCATAAGCACCTGGGGCATTTACACACACACACACACACACACACACACACACACTCTCTCTCTCTCTCTCCAGTACTGCACAAGCACCATACACAAACTCCAGTAAAGCACACCATACACAAACTCCAGTAAAGCACAAGCACCATAAACAAACTCCATACAAATAAACATTGTAAATTAAAAGGCACCTTACCTGAATACATCCTTCCCGCGCAATACTGAAGACCCGCGAGATCCCAATGCTCCTTCCCGACCCGACGAGATCCCTAATGCTCTGTCCCGAGTCCCTGCTGCTCCTCTTGCAGTCCGGACGCGACCCATAATCCTGGCGAGTCTGTGCACTGTAAAAGTGCACAGACGACGCGACCCATAATCCTGGCGAGTCTGTGCACTGTAAAAGTGCACAGACGTCTCCTTGTGTCCCCCTATGGGGACGGCCGGACTGCCTTGAGCATGCGCATAGACCGACAGTAGTCGGGACTCGGTCTATGCGCATGCGCGAAGTCCGCGAATTTTGAAAAACTAATTTTTTTTATTTTTCATTTTTCTTTCTTCTTTTTCTTTCTTTTTTTATTTTTGAGGGGGCTGCAGTCCGGCAGCCCTATGCCACGAGCCGCCCCTGGGTCATTTACTGCACTGTTATAACTTGATATTACTTGTGAACCTCTGCTATCTCTGAAAAAAACAAAAACAAAAAAAAAAAAATCTTGCTTTCTTCCCACTTTTCTGAGAGTTAAAAAAGTTCAGTTACAGGCTTGCTGTTCCTGAACTATTTGAAAGTTTCTGTGAGGCCCTTTTTGCTTGGGCTAAAGGAAAGTCTCTCTGTTGATCAGTGGCAGTGAATAACATTGAGCAGCTTCCCTGCCCCCCGTAGAGGTGGTTACTGACTTGAAACTGTAGTTTTATTGTCCGTTTTGGGTCTATTCCTGCTTCTTTCTAGCCCCTGCTATCAAGCACGCTTTAACGTGCTTTAGCGCGATTTAGCACGGAGTTGCCACTAGAGCAGCATCGGGCAGCGCCGGTTAAACAAGGTTAAACTCTTTCTGGCTCCAGAAAGTCTGTTCTTCAATTTTTCCCTTAGAACTGCTCTGTTAGGAACCTAAACAGTTTACACCTTCACTAAAAAGTGCAGCACTTGTTCCAAATAGCTTTTTCTTCTCAAAAAGCTCAGCACTTGTCTTATAAGCATATCCCTTGTCTTTTAAGCATTCTCTTTGCAGGTCAAGCACTCCTATATTATACAAATCTCTCACTAGCAAAACCCCCCAGGAGTGCCCACTTCCTGCTAAGCCCACTACTTTTCTGTCTCATACCAACTCATAAATCTTTCTAGCATGTCGAAGGGTCAGATGCTGGCGTCCTCTCCTGCCCAGTTGGTGAATCTGGGAATTCTGAGACAATGTTACAATTGCCTCATGTACACGGACAACCCTCTCCTCCTCTCACATAACACTAACACTTGCGAGAGATGCAGCTATTTAGCCAAACTGGAGGCTGAGCTCTCTCAACTCAGGACTGGCAAGACCAGGCAGGAGGAGAAGGCAACTACACACACCACAATACCAGTCTCACATAACTCAACCACACCACTGAATCAAACACATAAACACACTAAGACATACTCGGAGGCTCTGAGTAAAAATTTACCTAAACAGCAGAGGCCTCCAAAGCAGACACCCAAGCAACTGCAAACTCAATACACCACACAAACAACACATAAACAACAAAATCAGTGTGCAAAGCAGTCACTGCCCTTAAGGCCAAATACAACACCAAACATACTTGTCATAGGTGACTCCATAGTCAGACACACTGACGTCCCACTCACCAGGCTGAACAAGGAGAAGGTCACGGTAAGCTGCCTATCGGGCGCTAGAATCCGCCACATAACACAAGCACTCAGGTCACTCCACGGCAAGTACAAGTATGACACAGTCATTGTCCATGCTGGTGTGAACGACCTGAGACGTACCTCCCTGGACTACATGAAAAGAGACATAGAGGAACTCTCTGATTATGTAGCCCAGGCAGGTATGACCCTGACCCTGAGCAGTATCCTTCCTTCACCAAGAATGATGCCACAATATAGTGACAAGATGATCAGCTTTAACAATTGGCTTAATTTCTGGTGTCATTCAAAGGAGATCCAGTGCCTGTCTGCCTGGGACGACATGCTCGACAAGCCACGCTGCTTCGCAAGGGACGGCTTGCACCTGTCACCCCTGGGATTCCGGATATTGGCTAAGGATCTTGCCACCCCCATAGTGCCTTTTTTAGGCAAGGCTCAAATTCTAAACCTACCACCCTAGAAAACAAAAACGTGAAGAAACTAAGGGTAATGCTGCTCAATGCCAGAAGTCTAAATCTCAAAATGCACGCACTCGAGGCCCTTCTCAGTATGGAGAACATCGATGTCTGTGCTGTGACTGAAACCTGGTTCAAGGCTCCTGAGAGCACCCCGGCTCTATCAGGTTTCATCTCATATCATGCGTTCCGGCCTCAAAACCCGGACCACACCACAAAAGGAGGGGGTGTATCCATATTCATCAAGGATACCCACACCTCCAGGTTGGTGGCTACGCACGAAGCATCGGAAACCATCCAGGTGCAATTAACCATAGGCAAAACTGCTCTACAATTTGTAGCATGCTACAGGCCACTCTCTCAAACTCAGGAAACCCACACAGCCTTCCTGAAGACACTGGATGGTATAAATGTATCACCAAACACCATCATATTGGGTGACTTCAACTACCCGAATATAGACTGGGAACCTTACTCAAGCCCAAACTTTCTAGCCCAAGGGTTCTTGGAGTTCATAAATTCAAATGCCATGGAACAACTAGTCACCGTCCCCACAAGAGGAGAAAATATACTAGATCTCATCACGAACATGGGGACAAAATGCTCCACACAGGAAGTATATCCCTCATTGATGAGATCAGATCATAAACTAATCTCACTAGAAATCCACATCCCGCCCCCACCCCAAACAAAAAAGACCACAGTGAAGAACTTCTCTAAAGCAAACTTCACACTACTCAAGACAGGTGTGGTATCCTTCAAGGCCCCCGAGCCAATGGAAACCACAACCCAAGCTGCGGAAGCCCTTACAAATGCCTTCTACCTTCAGGACTGCATGGATCAGGCAATCCCAAATAAAACCAAGACTCTTTCCACCAAGGGCAAACGTCCAGTCTGGTGGACCCCAGCCATAAACAAACTTTACAATAAGAGGAGAAAGCTATTACATGATAGAGCAAAATCCCAAAAAGGGAAGGCATCTTTGATCAGCACTAGCAAGAAACTACGATCCCTCATAAAATCATCCAAGGCCAACTTTGAGAGAAAAATTGCCATAGATTCAAAAGACAATCATAAGGCCTTCTTCAGCTATGTCAGAAACCTGGGTGGAAACTCCCAGATATGCTCAGAATTAGTCCAAAATGAGACAAAAATCACTGAACCCACAGACATTGCCAACATACTGGCAGACAGGTTCAGCGCAAACTTCACCCCCCTCTCCCCCCAAAAGGAGAGATAACTATCCCTACTGAGAGTAGCCTCCCAGACATCTCAAATGCGCAGGTGAAAGCTGCTCTCTCTAAAGCTAAAAACACAGCATCAATGGGACCGGATGGGGTCCCCGGCTGTGTGCTACATGAACTCAATGAAGAACTAAACCCGCACATAAGGCAGCTGTTTAATCTTAGCCTCACCACAGGATATGTGCCCAAGGAGTGGCGTACGGCAACTGTGGTCCCACTCCACAAAGGCGGTGCCTCTACGGACCCTGGTAATTACCGCCTTAACAAGCCTGGTCTGCAAAGCTATGGAGAGGATCATAATGGAACTCATAAACAAGGACATAGGGGACTTGCAGACCTTGGACCCAACCCAGTTTGGCTTTGTCAAGGGCAGATCTTGCCTTTTGAACTTGGTCGACTTCTTCAAACAGTCACCAAGGCCATTGATGAGGAAAGGCAGTCCATACAGCCTACCTTGACCTTGCAAAAGCTTTCGACACAATACCCCACTCGGGTATTATAGAGAAACTTACCAGCTTAAATGTAAACCCATATGTCACAAGATGGGTTGCAAACTGGCTAAAGGACAGAACCCACAGGGTTAGAGTTGCTGGAGCCATGTCAGACTCCAAGCCGGTTACAAGTGGAGTCCCACAGGGCTCAGTCCTTGGCCCCCTATTGTTCGGCATCTACTTCTCAGAAGTACAGGCAAACATAGGAGGACTATGGCTGACAAAGTTTGCGGATGACTGCAAACTGGGTGCCATAGTGGATAGTACATCGGACACAGACATCCTTCAGAGGGGTCTCACGGAAACTGATAGCTGGTGCCAGAACCATGGCCTGAAGTTAAACGCAAAAAAGTGTATAATCATACCCTTCGGGAAAAACAAGGTAACCCCAAGCTACCATATAGGTGGCAACCCACTAAGCACAGAAGAGGTCATCAGGGACCTGGGGACCCAGGTTGACAGTGGCCTCAAGTTTGACGCTCACGTTGCTAAAGTGGTTCGAAAGACCTTCTACATTGCCCATCTGATCATGAAGGGATTCACATCCAGATCAAGTGAGGTCATTGTTCCCCTGTACTCTTCACTTATCAGACCAATGATAGAGTACAATGCCCCATTCGGGATGTATCTCACCCGACACCTGCAGCAATTGGAGAGACCCCAAAAGTTCCTCACCAAAAGGATAAAGGGACTCCAAAACCTGTCATATGCTGCCAGACTGAAGAAACTCCAACTCTATTCAGTTGCATACCGTCTGCTCAGAGGTGACCTGTGCCTGACATACAAGGCCATGACCAACCCGGAATTAATGGACATGCTCCACCTCAAAAAATCCAAATCCACCAAAACCACTAGAGCAAGAGACTTAAACCTTAGCACGGATATAAATAGGACGTGCTGGAGGGATAGATTTATCACCCAGAGACTCCCCATGCTGTGGAATAAAATCCTGGTCCATGTGAGGCAGAGCACCTCGCTGGCTCTGTTCAAGAGAAATCTTGACCGGTGAATGGGAGATCGTAGGTTTACCCCGGGAATCATCTCTGTGTCACTACTGGACAGAGGCACAATAAACTAATGGGCACAGTATTTCTAACGTAAGGGGTGGCGTAAGCAACATAACTTTGGGCTAGGCTTATAAATGCCCTAGGCATAAACCTATCAACCTATGAACCTATCAGTTCACTTAGAGTTCTCTGAGGAGTCAGATTCAGATTCCCTCCATCCTAGCTGATGTTCTTTGGAAAAAGGATGTGTAAGAGGAGGTGTGTAGACTCCATTACAGAGTCTCTGACAGTTGACTTAGATGATGAAGAGATTTCCTCCCAGTCCTCTCCAGAAGCTGTCACATTTGGCATGATTTTGAAGGTGATGTGGCAGAGTATCATGGGCCAGTGACCCACCTTGTCAGAATGAGGAAGTATTATTTTAGGCCTGCATTGCCATACACCATCTACTTCCTGCAAACTGTCTGATAGATTTTTCCAACAGGAAGACAGGGCAGGGAATCTGACTGTTCTGAAGCCATCCCCAGAAAGCCCAACAGAATTATATGCCCACCTAAGGATAAGCAGCTTTAGTCTAAGGAACCTCTTAATTCTTTGTTCACAGCAGCAGCCACCCAGAGGGAGTTGTCTAATGTAGCTGCTGTCCATCCACCCAACAAGGAGTCCAAGGTTATGGATATGATGGAGAAACAGGCATACACTTCAGGCACTTTTGCCCTGAGGGTGTTGAAGTATGCCTCACATAAACTCCTTCCAAACACATTTAGCAGAATAAGCTATAGACTGTTGAGAAGACCACCCACACCAGTGTCTAGAAAGCAGTTAGAATACAGTGGAGACCATGCTGAACATTAATAACCTTTGTGTTTTTTACATAATGCTGCTGACAAAGCAGCTTATGCAGCAGACACAGGCATCATGCTAACATGTTATGCCTGGCTCTGCAGTAGTGATTTTGTGGTTAACTCTGGCATTCTTCAAGAGTGCCTCTTTTGATGGTACCTCTTAATTTAGTCTTTCAGTGAAAGCGAAGTTGTTGATGTGTGAACAGGAAGGCTAGATTCCGTCTGCCATGGGTGTCAAATCTGAGACCCCCTCAAAGATCCAACAGCAGAAATAAGAAGAGGTCCAAATCCCTATGGGTTAGAAAACCACAGCTTCAGCTATTTGGCTGTATCTCAGATAGGGTTGGCAGTGAAGCTGTTTTAATGTATACCGACTGAGAGGGTGAGTTAGTTTTCAGAACTGGGGATTGCAGGACTCTCTTTTGCCAATGACAGCATCCTTCAAGGGCTTGCCTGACTATCCTCCTCTGGAGGCAATTGGGGACATTTACCTCTCCACTTACCTGCATGGATGACCATCACACAGGACTCTTGGGTAAGAAAGATAACATTTAGGGACTGTATTATACCTTGTTGCCATTCACAACCCACCTCCAAAGTCACCATCTTCCAGTTGTTCCACGCTATGGTCCCACCAGACCAGAGAGAGGCAGGAGTCCAATGAAGATTCTAAACTTCGGTGGCCTAAATTTTCATGTCAAAAAGACCCCCTTCAGAATGGTTACAGTGCAGTCGAGTTTACTCTGCTTAAAAACAGGTGACTGGATGCCCTCAGTAGATCTGGATGCTTACCACCACATCAATATAGCAAAAACAGGAAATTTCTTTGCTTCTGTCCATTAGGTCTCACCACATCCCACTGGGTGTTCAAGTGCATGACAGTAGTCCCAGTTCACATGCTAAAGAATTTGCATGTTTCCATATTTGGATCAGTGCCTCCTTGCTGCTCCAAACAGAAAATCTGTTCTTGTAGTTGGAGACTACTTGTTTACATCTCTGCTTATCCCTTGGTATCTCTGTAAACTTTGAAAAATCAAGTCTTCACCCAACACATTCCATACTATTTATCAGATGCCACCTGGACATAAATTGGTATCAATATAGCAAAAACAGGAAATTTCTTTGCTTCTGTAGAATTCTACAGTGAACATTTCTCTAGATAGAATCCAGACACAGAGCTGCAATCCAACACCTTCTGAAACGCCAGTTTCCATCAGCACTATTTGTACTCTGGGTACTTGGATTGATGGCCTCAACTATAGATGTCCTTCCATTCACTGATTGTAGTATTCCTCAGGTATGGGATTTCCTGCCGTGGGTAACCAGACATCCGGCCAGTATACAAAAGCCTACTGTTGCTTTAAGGTATATAGTCTTTCTAGCAAGTTCCAAGGTATACTCTGGAAATCGCAGTCTCAGTGAAGCAAGAGTCAGTCAGCAAACTCAAAAATGGGCCCCACCCAGTTTTATTGCTAACTGTCGTAATCGTGGTAGAAATCATGAACCTAAAAGAGAAAAGTGCTTAGCTTTTGGTCAGCAGTGCCCAAATGCAATTAGTGGAATCATTTTAAAAGGTTTTGTAAATTAAATAAGGGACATTCTTGTATTAAAAGAGAACATTCCAAGAGACAGGTTGATCAGTCAGAAAGCTGTCACCCTACTTTCTGTGTTGATGGTGTCGCTGCTTAATCAGACAGTCAATGCAGTAGATTTATGGGAAAGGAATTAAGTATTTTGTACTGTAGGGATAAATTGAAAACCCACAGAGCTCTAAGTTGATACAGGTTCAAAGTGCAGTGTTGTGTCAGCAGAAACATTTGCTAGAGTTTGTGTTGGCGAGAAACTTGATTTGGCAAATTGTGCGAAGCTTGACGCTTATGGTGGTGAAGAAATTAAAACTGAAGGTTCGGTAGTGCTTTCATGTTACTGTGCTGGGAACAGCTATGACTTGCAATTTTATGTGGTCAAAAGACATGTACAATCATTATTAGGCCTCAGAGACCGTTTGAAAATGGGACTGCTTTCATTTAACAATGAAGCCCACCATGTTAGCTTAAAAGATCACTGTTCTAATGTCACCCAGTCTATTTTCTAAAAAAAAAAAAAGAAATAGGCAAACTCCCAGTTGTGTACTCCTTGAAGATAGACCCAGAGATTAGTCCAGTTGTCAGGGCAGCCCAGAAAGTTCCAGGAGCTGTGCAGAACAGAGTCAAAGCACAGCTGCATAAAATGATGCCGCAAGGTGTATTTTGTCCAGTAGATGAACCAACTGAATGAATATCCTCCATGGTCGTAGCTCATAAAAAAAACTCAGATATCAGAATATGTATTGAGCCACGAGATTTGAACAAAGCACTAAAAAGACCTCATCATCCAGTGCGTACAGTTGAAGTCGCTGTCCTTATGCCAAATGCACTGTTTTTTCTTTGTTGGATGCAAGAGTTCATTTAGGCAAATACTGCTTGATTGAAAATCTTCATTGCCAACCACTTTCAGTACTGCTTTTGGAAGGGTAGACATTTTTGAGAATGCCATTTGGGATAAATTCTGCCAGTGAAGTCTTCCAGTGTGCAGTGGAGCAAATGTTTTCTGGGTTATCCGTGTGCTGTTATAGTAGATGTTCTAGTAGGAGGTAATGGTGAAGCTGAGCATCAAGAAAGTTCTGGAAAGAGCAAGTGAAGTGAATCTTAAGCTGAATCCTCAAAAGTGCAAATTCAGGCTATGAGAAGTCACTTATGTTGGTCATTTACCAGTTCAGGCTTACCACTAGATCCTTCCAAGCAAACTGATGTACTCGAGATGCTAGCTCCAGACGGTGTTCAAGCCCTATAACATTTTCTTGGCATGGCCAACTGTCTTGGCAAGTTCATTCCAGACAAGCCAACTTTCAACACCGCCTAGAGAGTTGATACGCAAAGCTGTATCCTGGCCATGGTTAGAGCAACACTAGAGAGCATTTGATGTCTTGAAACAGAAAATTGCCAGTCCACCAACTCTCTGATACTATGATACTCACAAACCAGTTATTCTTTCTTGTGAAGCTTCGAAGTTTGGTCTTGGTGCAGTTATTTTTCAAGAGGGTAAACCAGTAGCCTATGCATCAAGAACTCTAACCCAAACTTGAAATGCAGTATGCTCCGGTAGAGAAAGAACTCTTGGCAATTGTGTTTGCATGTTCAGAGTTATATTTATGGAAGAACTATTCAGATTGAAACAGATCAACAACCTCTAGTCACGGTTTTGAGAAGGCATGTACATACACTTCTTGCCAGATTGCAATGCATGATGTTGAAATTACAAAAGTATAATTTCAGTCGACACAAAAGGCAAACTTCTTTATCTTGCTGATATTTTATCCAGGTAGCCCAGAACTACCATTGAACAGCATGAAGATGATCAACTTTATTATGAAGTCATGCAAGTGAAAATTTTTTTCTTCCACACATCATGATGACCTTAATCATACAGTCTGAGATCCAGTCCTTCAGAAGCGTAACCACTTTATCAATAGAGGATGGCCGTCAAAACAATCCATTATGTGAAGAAGAGAGAATGAGTGAGGATGTAGACGTCCAAAGGTTTTGATTGGATTGGTTTTGTGAAAAGTGTATGTCTAGAGCCAAGATCGTACATTGTGGAATTGCAAAGAGCAGAATTTAGGTAGAATCAGAAACATTTGATCCCAGTGTCTGAGCCTGTATTGCAGTTTCATATCTGCGAAAAAGACTCTATATCTCAGAGTGAGTTTATATCTCAGAGTGAGTTATCCAGCATTCCATTTGCAGAAAGTTTTCCAGTGAATATCCCTGTTCCTGAGAAGAATCCCAAAACTAGAGAATCTGTGTGTTTACCAATGACTGTCCCATGCCAAACCCAGTTCTGATTGCTATGTCACTAGATCAGATCGCATTTCTAGACCATGTTCCAGATGCGTAGCAACTTGGATATTGAGAACAGGAATGTTGTATCTACTTCTTGTGTGTACAATTGCATGTCTCTATTTTCAAATGTCATATTATGGGCAGTTCATTAAAGAGGGAGCATGTAGATCAATATGTATGTACACTTTTAAGAAGCTTTCTAGGGCCTTCACAAGTGTATAAATACTGGGCACGTGTAGGCCTAACTGCCATTTTGTAGTAAGCTATTGAGATTTAAGCATGTATGTCTGTCACTTAAGCAGTTTTTTTTTTTTTTATATTTTATACTGCTGCAATCCATCCTGATGTGTTTCTACATAGTAAAACACATAAACGAACTACCCCGCCTGTTCGTCTTTACTTGTGAAATAAGACGGGTGACAGTAACCAAGACCAGAGTCTTCATCTGTCCAGCTGCCGCAGGACATTTCTTCCAAGGTGAATGAGAACCCAGAGGTTTTCCTGGCTTTGTCAGATTCCTCTGCTGCAACTGGGTTGGAGGCTGTCTCCGTCTTTGAGCACATCCAATGAGGCTTTGCAGGCGCTCATTTCGGACGTTCAGGGGGATCCACAGTTGATTATTTCTGAGGGGAGGAGCCTAAGGGAGTTCCACAGATTTTAGTTAGGAAGTCCCTACTATTGTTATCTAAAGCCATCCTAGGTCAGAGCCCTCTAAGTGTTACAGGGCAGATGTCTAATTAAAGAAGAAACAAAAAACTAAATGTGTTTCTTCTACCCCTAGGGATTCACAGAGTGAGTGGCTGGCCTTCACTCAAGGTTATTTTACTGCTCTGATGGCATTGAAACCTGCTCAGGGAGTCTCTGTTCCAGCTGCCCCTTGGTCCTGTACTCCAGTTAAGAGACCCAGGGAACAGGATTCCTTTGAGGAGGAGTTGGATTCTGATGAGGAATCCCTTACTTTCTCTTTCCAAATTCCTTCTCCTTTGGACTGTGTGTCTGAGGAAGAGGAATCTAACAGTCTTGATAGCCCCTTCAAAGAAGTTTCTTTTGGGGGCACACTGTCCTGGATGGAGTTTTTCAAATGGGATTGTGCTCAGGTCTCTGAAATCCATAATGGGTACTACAAGTTGCTGCAGATGGAATCTTCAAAACCTTCTGGTATTCCACCTGTTGTGGCTGCTTTGTTGGATGCATTTTGAAATGCCTCTGAAGCCCTTGATTCTCTGCCCCTGGCACCCAAGAAGCCTGATAAGTTTTATAGGATGCCTGAGGACTGTAACGTTTTGTACAGGTGTCCTGCTGCTGACCCCTTAGTGGTGTCTGTAGCCTCTGACAAGCTTTCTTAGCTGCTTCCTTTGCCCATGTTACTGCCTTCTGATAAAGACAGCAGAACCATGGAAAGACTAGGTAAGAAGTTTTTACACCTTGGCTTTTAGGGCTATTAATTATCAGATCCATATGCCCAAGTATGTGTTGGCTGCTCTTTCTCAGACTTATCAGGTTATTTCTGATCTCTCAAACTCTGTGGGTAAAACTTCTGTCGCCCTTTCCCTGTTAGGGACTTCCTCACAGGTGGTTTATCATTCCATCATGTGTAGTTATGATGCAGCAGATGCTTCTTCTAGGGTTGCTGCTTGTGGTTCAGTGATGAGGAGACATTCTTGGCTTTGACTTCAACCACTGCCTGATGATATCAAGGCTAAGTTGATGGATGCCCTTCTTGATGATAAACACTTGTTTTGGGGAAGCTGTTACTGGTTTATTTAAGTCCCTTCAGGATAAGAGGAAGGCCTTACAGAAACTCAAATGTGTTTGTCTCTTCTGTTCCTAAATTTCAAACTCCCAAATAGGCCTTCCATTTTTTGCAGGCAATCTCTTCCTCCTCCAAAGGGCAAAAAGAGTGGCAATTGGGCTGCTGCTACTAAGGCCACCCAGACTTTAGGAACTCAGAAATCGTCCTTTCCAGATAAACCAGATACTGTCTATCCATCTCTTCCTAGCCATGTTGCTCGTTCTCTTCGCCTTTCTCTGTCTCTCTCTCTCTCCCTGTTTGGCTTCACATTACACAGGATTCACGTGTTCTGTTTGTTGTTCGCCAGTGGTATTCTTTAGTGTGGAAATCCCATCCCCCTTTTATGGCATTCCTCAGCCCCCCTCAGGAACAACTTCCCTTTTTCCTAGAGGTGCTTTGAGACTTTTTGACTCTGGGTACTATTCAAGAGGTGTCTGTGTCCCACAGGGGGGGGGGGGTTACTCCAGGATGTTAGAGAGACCTATTCTCATCTCAACACTTTTCTGAAGGTGCTCACTTTTTGAATATGTCCCTTCATACTGTGCTCCCACCTTTGCTTCCTCAGGCTTATTTGGTGTCTCTGGATCTCAAGGATGCTTATCTCCATATTCCTATCCACCCTTGTTAAAGAAGTTTTTGTGTTTCTCTGCTTCCTGGCATTTTCAGTTCTCTGCTTTGCCTTTTGGCCTTTTACTGCCCCAAGGGTATTCACCAAATGCTCTGCTCCTGTGATTGTATTCTGCAGGCTTCAGGGGTTCCAAGTATTTCCTTACTTGAATGACCTGCTGATTCAGGCCTCCTCTCCAGACTGGGATCCTGTTCAGAATCTTTATTTTGACATTTCCCTTCTTCTGGGGTTCACTATAAACTTCAAAAAGTCTTCTCTGACTCCTTCTCAGGATCAGGTCTGTCTTGTTTGCAGGATTCAGATGGTGCCTATGCTGGCACCCCTGCCTCTTCCTAAGGCCTTTACTCTCATTTCCTTCTTGCAAACTCTTCTTCCTCTGGCCTCCATTATAGCCAAGGAGTTTGAGAGCTGTGGGTTTGATGGCATCCACCATTCATATGCTCTGTCTGGCCAAATTCCACATGAGAAAGTTTCACTGGTTCCTGAAGTCAGTTTGACTTCAACATGCACTTTCTTTAGAATGTGTAGTTCCTCTTCTACCTTGTCCCAAGAAGGAACTTCAGTGGTGGATCCAAGAGTTGTCTTTAAACCCATGGCTCCCTTTTCATCTACTACTTCTCTCTCAGGAACTTTGCAGACATTTCAGACATGGTATGGGGTGCAGCTTTTGGCTCCCTGAAGGTGCAGGGAATGTGGTCACCTCTTCAACAGAAGGAGCACATCGATGTCAGAGATGAGAGCCCTTCTGCTGGCTGTTCAGGCTTTACATCCTCTTCTCCCCAGGACCTCTCAAGGTATTCACAGACAATATCACAGCAATGTGGTATATAAACAAACAGTGGGGGACAATATCTTACCTTTTTGATGGTTAGCACTCCTGGTGTGTGATCTTGCTGTCCAGTATCAAGTGACTCTTCAGGCTGTTTTCATTCCTTCAGGTCAAAATATTGTGTCAGACACTAACAGATCCTTAACTCATTCCAACAAATGGATACTTCACAGGGATGTGTTTTTGGACATTGTCCACCAGTGAGGTACTCAAAGTAGATCTATTAACCTCCCTTCTGAACTGACACTTGTGCCAGAGTCCCAGGTCCTCTGGTGTGGATGGTAGACACCCTCTCTCTTTCTTGGAAGGGGATTTTGTTATGCCTTCCCTCCCCATCCTCTCATTCCAAAAGTCTTGTTCAAGATAAAACAAGATGCTCCCAAAATCTTGCTGATGATTCCCTTTTGGCCCAGACAGCATTGGTTCCCTCTTATTCTGCATCTAGCCAAGGGCAATCGTCACAAGTTACTTCACAGGATAGACCTACTCACACAAGACAAGGGATCTGACATCCATCCCCACCTGTCCACTCTTCAGCTGACATTGTGGATGATAGGAATTTGATTCCACATAGACATCTTTTTTTCTGAGGACATGCTTAGGGTCCTGCAGGAGACCAGGAAACCCAATACTAAGAAATCCTACTTATCCAAATGGAAGAGGTTTTCTGTTTGGTGTCTCATAGCCTGGATCCACTGAGTGTAGATATTCCTTTGGTTCTTTATTTGTGAGAATTGCTCAATGCTGGTGTGGCCTATTTTTCTGTTAAGGCCCACTTAGCTGTCTCTGCTTGTATGCCTTTAGCTTCTACATTTGAAGCTAAACAATTTCTTAAAGGTGTCCTTCATATTAGGCCTCCCAAGAAGTCTGTTCCTCCTCCCTGGGATCTTAGTTTTGTTTTGGAGAAGTTGACTCGAGCTTCTTCTGAGCCTGCTGCTTTTGCTTTGTTGCAACATTGCTGTTGAAAGATTGTTCTTTTGTTGGGCCTTACTTCTGCCAGATGGGTGTCTGAGCTTCCATCCCTTTTGGCTTCTCCTCCTTTTTTGGTGTCTCATAAGGACAGGGTGTCCTTGCGTACTAATCCTTTTATGCCCAAAGTGGTTAATGAGTTGTCACTTAGTGTATTCATTTGCCTACTTTTTCCCTTCTCCACAATCTGCCAGAGAGAGGGTGCTGTATAATTTGGATGTGCATAGACAACTCTGATTTTATTTGGATAAGACTATCTGTTAGGACATCTAATCATTTTTTCTTTTCATCCTAGGTCCCTAGGTTTAGCTGTTTCCAAGCAAATTATTTCTTCTTGGATCTCAAAGGCTATTTCTTTTTTTTTTTTACTCTTTTCATGGTAAGAGTCTTTCTTCTTCTGTAAAGGCTTATTCTAATAGAGCTGTGGCTTCTTCTGGTGCTTTTTTCAAGGGGTTGGATACTAATTCTGTTCTTAAAGCAGCTACCTGGTCTTCTGTGCATATGATTACCAAGCACTACAAGTTGGATGGAATCACTAGAGCTGTTTTTTTTTAGGATCATCCGTCATGGTTTCCTAGAGGGCTCTGCTGGTTCTTCCTCCTCTTCCCAGCTTTCTTCTTGAGTTTTGGCACTCTGCCAGATGCAAGGAATACTGCAACCAGTGAATGGAAAGACGTACTGCAGTTGTGTAACATCTTGATATACAATAGATGTCCTTTCCTTCCCTGTTGCAGTATTCACTCCCTCCTTCCTCCACCCATCCATTTCCCTCCTGGATATACTGGCTACCTCGTGGTTTTCCTCTGACTGGCATTCGTACTGGGGTTGTCAGTTCTGAGAATGGTACATCCGGATGTCACCTTTATGCTCTACCCTATGCGAGGGGCATATGTGTGATGTACAACGTACCTTAAAGCAACAGTAGGATTTTGTATACTGGCTGACAAATTTTAAAAAATGGCACAAACAACAGCTGTTCAGCACACAATGTTCAGAAAAGACAAACGACAGTTGAATAAAACACCTTTATAAAACACAGAGCTTTCGGGACACACCCTTCCTCAATGATTAACATAAGGTTCATTAAAAAATTCACTTAAATACACCCAAAAAGACATCACATGACCCGCAGCCAGGACCATATGACCAAAAATTCAATTTAAAAAGGTCAATATTTAATACATATAAAAGTGCATATAAATACATATAAAACATGAAAATTCTTATATAGAAATGAAAATATAAGCATCATCTTTACTTCAATTTTGTTTGTTGTATTTTAATCAATATTGGTTTTAAAGAAACAGCTGTGTTCAAGCCTGGATATACATCAGCCATAAGACGTATTATCCATTCATATTCCTTTGTTTCCAACAGATTATTTATATCCCCACCTCTAAAAGGTTTCTGTACCATATCTAAAACTCTAAACTTAAACTTATGGTTCTCACCTAGTGTCCTAATGTGTTTACCCAGGGCATTATTTTCACATCCTCTCCTGATTTCTGACTTATGTTCTATAATACGGTCTTTCAGTTTACGTGTTGTTTTCCCAACATAGAAACAAGTACAGGCAACACATGTTGCTAGGTATACCACATTATTAGATATACACGTTGCCAAATCATGAAATACAAATATTCTTTTGGATACTGGATGTTGGAACATACTATTAGAACCCAGATCCATACTATTAGAAGAAATTATATCATTGCAACAACTGCAATTATGACAACAAAAGGTACCAGTTTTAGCCCCTATAGACTGTTTAATAGTATTGATGTTAAAATCTTTATAACATAACAAACTTTTTAAAAATCTTTTGTTCCTATACGCAAAAGATGGTCTCATGCCTACCAATGCAGCAATGTCATCCTGTGCAAGAAGTACTTTCCAATATTTACTTATAATATTCTTAACTATATGTGATCTAGAGGTATAAGAGGTAATAAACCTTAATTTCTCATCTTTAGATGTAGTAGATGGTGGGGTATCATCAAAATTGCAACTGAAGGTAGGCTTATAAAGTGAGCTCCTGTTGGTTTCTACTTCCTTCCTTATATCAGTTAACAATGATTTAGAGTATCCACTCTCAATAAATTCCTTGTACGTTTCATCCATCTGTTTCAAAAAAATCATTTCAGTAGTGTTCATTCTACTTACACGCATAAGTTGTGCTTTTACAATACCCTGGAACACATGAGAAGCATGCATACTAGATGCATGTAAATATCTACCACAGGATACCTCTTTTTTATGTATTGAGGTTATTATATTATTACCTTCTATTGTTAAATTAACATCTAGAAAATTTATATCAACGTTAGAACATTCCATTTTGAACCTTAAAAAATTAGTAGTATCATTAAGATGGTCAACAAATTCTGTGAGTTCAGTCAAGGAACCTCTCCATACAAAAAAACAATCGTCCACAAATCTCTGGTAAAACTTAACTTTCTCATTTATATATTTTGCCCCATCAAAAATATGTATTCTCTCCCATTCATGCAACACTAAATTAGCATAGGTATTTGCTATGGGAGTACCCATTGCTATGCCTGTTAACTGCAAGTAGTATTCTTCATTGAAAATAAACACATTATTACGTAAAACCACATCAAGCAACATACATATGTTCTCAATATGCCTAGTTGTAAAACTTGAACAACGTGTTAAGAATTGACGTATAGAGTCAAGGCCTAGGTCATTCGGGATAACAGTAAATAAAGAAGTTATATCCATAACTACCAGATATATAGGCCCATAGGTTATATCAAAGTTATTAGCTTTCATATGCCAACACTTCAATTTTTTCAAGAAGTCAACTGAATCTCTCAAGACGGCATGGCAATGGGACAACAAGGGACCCAATTGCTTTTGCAAATATAGGGAAATAGGCTCAGTAGCCCAGCCATTGCCAGAGACTATTGGTCTCATTGGTGGATTATCTCTAGATTTATGGACTTTGGGTATGCCATATAATTGAGGTATGACCAGACATGACACCGTAAAAAAATGAAATAAATCTATTGAAATATCACAAGATAATTGCAAATCATAAATACACATGTTTATGTAAGATATACATTTCTTTACTTCTGAGTATGATATATTTTTAAATGCTGTAACATCCTTCAACAAACTCAAAACAGAATCAAAATACTTGTGTTTGTCCATAATCACAACCATGCCACCCTTATCTGCTTGTTTAATTATAATATTAGAGTTATTTTTCAAGTCATTTAAAGCCAGGAACTCTAAATATGTAAGGTTAAAATTCTTAACATTATTCTTGTTAGTAAAGGCCTGTCTCAACTCATATTCACATAAATCATTAAAGGCAGTCAAAATTGGTATATTATTAGGTATAAAAGTGCTTCGTCGTTTACAGGTATTCATTTCATGTGATTCACTTTTAAAAATCAATTTCAAACTTACAGATCTGGTAAACATTTTCAAATCAGTAAGGACATTTACAATATCATCCCCACAAGTAGGAATGAACCCCAGTCCTTTTTTCAACACAGAACAATGTTCAGAAGTTAGCTTAATGGAAGATAGATTCAATATACCTGCCTTTATCTCTTGGCTAATTTCACTTGTTTTAAAGGACTTGAATTCTTTCTCTTGTTGTCCATATTTGTCAACGGAAACGCTCTCGTTGTCGCCCTCCCTCTGGATCTAGACCTAGATCCAGTAACACGCTCCTTCACTCGTTCTGCCTGCTGCAACTAAAACCAATATTGATTAAAATACAACAAACAAAATTGAAGTAAAGATGATGCTTATATTTTCATTTCTATATAAGAATTTTCATGTTTTATATGTATTTATATGCACTTTTATATGTATTAAATATTGACCTTTTTAAATTGAATTTTTGGTCATATGGTCCTGGCTGCGGGTCATGTGATGTCTTTTTGGGTGTATTTAAGTGAATTTTTTAATGAACCTTATGTTAATCATTGAGGAAGGGTGTGTCCCGAAAGCTCTGTGTTTTATAAAGGTGTTTTATTCAACTGTCGTTTGTCTTTTCTGAAAATTTTAAAAAATGCACAGATACCCCTGTGAGACCCCTACTACCTTTAGGTGTACTGCCTGGCACATTTAGACATTGACTGTGAAGTTTGTGCTTCTTTTGGTCACAAAGCCCTTCAGAGCAGAAGGGATAAATTGATACTGAGAGTCGTCTTACTGTTCAGTCGAGCATATCTGTGTCTTCTCCATCAGCTTCAGAGGAAACAGAAAAGGAGAAAGATGAAGCTTTGAAATTAAAGGATTCAACTGCAGAGAGTAAGACTCTTAAAGGGCCTTGAGAGACCCAGCAAATGGTCTCCAAACCCTGCAATTTCCACAGATCTGGCTCTGAAGGTTCCAAAGGCTTGATATTCAAAGTGTCTGATTTGTTCACCTTCTCTGCAGCTTCTTTATTCCCTGGTGCCATTTAGCCCTTGGCTGCACTCTTTGATACTACAGCATTGATCCAGGGCATCTTCAGTTGTTTCTTCTAGATCTGCCCATTCTTTGAGGAGCCTTACTGAAGCCGATGTTGGCAGAATGATGAGATTCCTTCGGATGCAGATAAATTTGGGGTTTCTCTTGGCTCCATCCCTTTGGTCGAGTCGGGAACAATGCCATTGACTACTCCTTTGCAGGTCTGATATTCCATACCAAAGCTCTCAGATGCAAATATCACTGGAGCACCTGCACTGACTCAGTGCCTTCTACTTCGGCCCCGATTATTCCCCAGTCTCTCTTGACTCTGACCTTTTTGGATCGATATGAGAGTCCAGACTGAAGATTTAGAGCTGATGCTTGGGGAGGGGGGGGGTGTGGATTGACACTGAAACCGTCAGAGCCCTCCCTTCCTCTCGGGGCATTGGCATTTGACAGCTCTGCTCTGATGTTGGCCTCAGAGCAGGGGTGGGTCAGGAAGTCAGGATCTCTCTCTCTCTTTCCCTCATTAGAGAGACTTCCTAGACTCTTATTTCTGCTGTGTGTTTTGAGACCTTCCAGTAGGTTCTCTCCAGACCAAGAGAAGAGGTGCCTCCAGCTTATTCGGATTCAACCCGACCTCCTACTTATTCTGCTCCAAACTCCACCCCTTCTTGTTGACAGGGACTGTCAGTTTCCAAAAGCCTTGGGGAAGTTCTGCCATTGAGCTGTGTCTGTTTCAGACCCATCACCAGAGGCTCCCCAGTGACAGGTCCATAGAAAGCAGACTTACAAATGGAAGCATTTGGATTCATCCCTGGAGTCTATCATTAAAGACATGGATTTGGATGAAAGGGAGGGCTCCCTACGATCCCTCCTTTGGAGACTTCATTTTTGTCAGAATTCTAGAATTGATGAAACAAAGGGGTTTGGTCCATCGATGCACCTTCCTTGGAAGAATCTGTGTTCCTGGAGGCTTTTGGAGCTGGCTGTTCTACTGTCTGCATGATTTACCCCACCCCACTACCCTCATTGATTTGGTAGCACAGCAGACTTGGAAAGGAGCCTGATACAGCAGAGACAGTACCCAAACAAAAAATCAAACAAAATTTTGGCTGCACCAATGGATAAAGTTAATTGGAGTAAATGTCCCACTGTAGATGTCGTAGTCATAGCAACAACCATGAAGAAAGAACTCTCTGAAGAGAGCTCATCAGTCTGTCTTCCCAAAAGGGAATCCAGGGCTCTGGACAGATTTAATAAATGGAATTGAGCTTCAGCAACTTTTTCCCTGATGGGGCCGAACTATCTTGCCCATATTACCCATTTCCAAAGAGAATTGACCAAGGAAGTCAGCAGTTCTCTTTCAGGTAGCTTGCCAGTGGATATATACCTTCTTCCATCTCTAATGTTTCTGTGTGTCTGCATTTCACCACAGCTGATGGAATGGCCAAGGCAGCAGGAACAGGCGTAGCTATATGCTGCCATGGCTGGATGTGGTTTTGTGCTTTTGTGGAAGACTTTAAGATGCCCTTCATTAACACCTCCTTTGGTGCCACCTTGTTTGGACTGAAGGTTAAAGAAACTCTCACCAGAAGTGAACTGAACACTAAAACCCTTTCTGCCTTAGGAATCTGCTTCTGTACTCAAAGAACCTTTTCCAGGAATAAATGAGGAGGAAAGATGTGGTTCAGAAAATCGTAGAGTTTTAACCAGGAAGCTTCTTTGGACCCCCCCCCCCCTTTCCTGCAGCATGGGAGGGAGTAACATTAATGGATGTTGTCTAAGGAGCAAAGGCTATCCACAAAACCAAGGTGCCTGACTGCCACACTCTAGATGTAAGTGGAGGGGCACTTTATACCTTCACCCTCATACCTGGCAGGTATCACTTCAGACTATTGAGTGTTGAGGATAATAACCCTAGGATACACAATCCCATGTCTTATGTCTTTCCCCACCTCAGGCAAAAGCCAGTATTCCCTTAGTGACACTCTCTATTGGAAACTGCCACAGCGGAAGTCAAAAAGCTGTTGGAGAAAAGAGCCATCAAGCAGGTCCCTCCAGACCAGACAGGATCCAGTGTCTTCTTCAGTTTTTTTTTTTTTAGTTCCAAAGAAGACCAGGAGACCCAAGGCCTCTTCTGGACCTATGATATCTGAATCCAACCTTAGTCATTCTGTTAATCTACCTACTTTCTTTCCAAAGTTTTCCAACAAAGGAGAATACACATTTCATTTGATGTTCAAAGTTTAGCTTCTTCCTTAGAACTAAAGACTTCAGGAAATCAGATTGGTTATTTGTTCTATTATCCAAAGCAAAACTCGGTCACTCTCTCAAGATGGCTACCAAACTGTATTACATTTGTTTATAAGTTGGGGTTATTTTTAACTAAAATAAATAATTTCATAATTTTCTGATTGATGAGAGTTGTGTGGCTGCGACATGATTTACTATGCATATTTCTGTGTCTCCAGTATAAACTGGATGCTCAGTCCAGCGCTTGTTCCTCTTCCTTCAGCTGTGGAACATCCTTAAGTCCACCTGGGTAATTATGTTGCTAGGAAATCTGTCCCATTTTTTTTTTGAATCCGATGAAAATGGACAACATTGAAAATGAAAGTTATGTACTCACCATAACAATAGATCTGTGTTATCCTATCTTTGTCTAGTTCAACATCCCTCCCTCTTTCCCCCTTCCAAATTGTCACCTTACGTACCTTGTAGAATGGATAGTACTCTATGGAAGTCTTGCTAACACAATCCTCAACAGGTTGGTTCCCTCTATTCTTTTATGGGACCCTTTTATTTGTGTGTATATCATGCCTTGCTCAAGTCCAAGTTTGTTACTGGATACTTATATTTTTATATTAGGCAAACTCAGTCTGAGGTATTTTGTGGATGGTAAGAAAATTGTCGGTAGGGGAGGAGTCAGTGCCCTGGATATGAAGTTTTGAAACTGCTGCAACCAGATCAGAGTCTGATCCAAATCCTATGTGTTGAGTCAGATGAAAATAAGACAACACTGATATAGTTTTATGGTGAGTACATAACTTTCATTTATGGTTCTTCCCACACACTTATACATGTGAATTCTGTGGGTGCTACTCGTAGTCCAATGGTCTCAGTCTTTAGATCACTCTGCAACTTCCATAGTCATCACTCAGGTGAGCAAAACTCATTTGAAATTGTCTCTCACTTACTCCACTGTCTTAACAGGGAGACAATTTGTTGTTTATCACATCGATCATAGCAGTAGTAGTCTTGTCTATAGGTGTTAAATCCTTAGCAGGATACAACAGTTTCCTGGCATTCAAAGCTTCAAGGGTAGCTTTCACAAGTCCAAACCATTATTCAGCTTGAACTGTGTTGAAAAAAAGAACTGGTATGGGTACTAAGTCCTTAGTCAAAATAATTTTTTCATTGGTGAATTTGTGTTATTTTACTTTTGGGTGCTGGGTAAGTGTCTAAAGTACTTTCCACTATGTGTTTTGGTGGAAAAAGTGACTTGCCTGTTTTCACACACACCCCAAAAATGACAAACAGCCTTTCTTACCACAGCAGGCCACTAAAGTGCCACAGCTGCAGATGGGTGACTCTGCTGTAGTCATTTCTGGTTCCTCAGACTCTTCATTCATTTTTTCCTTGTTGCCCTCTGGTGTAGTCCCTACAGACACCATTGACGGGAGGGGAAGAGACACCCCCTGTGGCTGTTGGAGTGCCCCGGCAGGCAAGAGAGAACCACTGTTGTTGGGTCTTTGAGAAGGAGCAGGGAATACTTCTGTGCCTAGCCAGACTGGAATACCTGACCCATGAAGGTTTTGCTTGTCAAATGTAGGTCTACTTCAGAAATTCCTGTTAAAAAGGAGCAAAATGTTAGATGTACATCTTCTTGTGTATCATTTACTTTGGACAGAAGTGACTCATTGGGCTTGGCTCAGGATTTAGTTCAGGAGTTTGACCCTTCGAGTTCTGCTGTTTCTGGTAAAAGAAATAAGGATTATTTATTTTGTGAGGATGTTCAGAATTTTAAATTACAAAATGATTATGAAGGGACAACTTCTGATCCAATGTCAGTTTTTCATTGTGTCCTCAACTGATGGTATAGAATTAGACTTGGCCGCTTCTAAAAGCTAGTGGCAGTCCAAAACTCTTGAGCTTCTCCCCTACCCATAATGCATTCTCCCCATCACCTCAGATCTCATTTGCCGCCATTAGGTGAAAGACATGGTTATTGCATTCTTGAGCTGTCAACATAGAGAGGTGTGATTTTTTTTTTTTTTTTTTTTTGCTATCTTGAATTATTCTGTCTTGTACTAGTGTACTCTAGATACCATCATTAATATCTGTCTGCTTAAAACCTTCTGTAGCATTATTTACAGTCCTTCCTGTACAGTTGTTTCTGTTTTTCTGTCATGGCTGGAAAAGAAAAAACTCCAACAGGGTTTAAGAAGTGAGAAATGCGGCCAAAAGTTTTTCTTCTGATGCGCACAATCTTTGCTTCTACTCGTTAGGCCCCCTTCACTTAAAAGACAGTTGTGTGATCTGCCATGCCTTTAACCTCTGTGCTTTGGTAGATTGCAAAAATAAATTAATCTTAAAATGACTTCTGCTGTCCTCCTTTGGTGATGCTATTTGTGGAGAAACAACTTTTTCTTCAAGCTCTACAGTTTCATTGAGGACCTTGGAGAAAATTTCAAAAAAGCCTTCATCAGATCTGACCATTTCTACAGATCCATCCAAGAAGAAGAAAATTAAGTTGTCGAGTCCGATCCCCTCGTATCAGACAAAAGAAAAAAAGTACCTCTTCAGATCCAACGTCTCCAAAAACACAGGAATCACTGGCTCTGAAGACCTCTAATCCTCCTATCTTTTTGGGAATTGTACCTAGGACAAAGTACTCCCCGTCTGTGGAGCCTGTCCTGTCAAGGGTATCCTTTTCTTTACAGACTGGACTGTCCCTCCAGGAAGTCTTGCCACTCTTCTAGAAGTCTCACAGTAGAAGATGTGGAGAGGGTAGTGAGACAGATGCTTCTGGCGCAGAGCCTCCCAGTTGTTGTTTTGGCTCCTACCCCTACGAGTCAAGAATCCCTAGTTTCCAAGACTCCACCTTTGACTCTTCCTCCTCTGACTCCCTCTGTGAGTTTGGAGCCTTGGATCCATGTAATCCAGGCCAGTGTTCTTCAGGTCCAAAGATTGCTGTATCCTCAGATCAGAAGTTTGCTCTGAGCTCCTCTGCTCTATCGGATCCAGATAGCTCTTGGGACTGTTTCTACTCTTCTGGATCTGAGGTGTTTCACTTGATTCAGAGGGCTTTTGAGCCATCTTTGCACCTCGGAGCTTCATCAAGGCTTAGTTCAGCTCTGACTTCTGCCTCGAGGCAGCTGTGCTCATAGCAGTGTGGAACCAGGGATCAGAAAGCCCTCCTTTCAGACCAGAGTTCCTATCCATCTCCTGGAAGGTTGTTCTTCAGGACCTCGGAGATGGGTCTTATTCCCTCTGGCTCTTTATCCCCTGCTCTGTCAGGAGTCTCAGCTTACCCTCTCACAGGGGCAGCTAATACCAAAGTCTCAGGACACCCAGTATGGATATTTCTACCTCTTCTGATACTTCCTCAGATTATTCTACAGAAGAGGTCCCTCAGAAGAGGACATGTAAGAGGAAGCATGTAGATTCCCCTGACTATCAAGGAAGACATGGATTTTGAGGAAGGTGAAGGATCCCCTGTGGTCACCTCATGCAGTTGTCTCCTTCAGAGACATCCTTGAAATCCTAAAACGAGAGATTGCTGGAGGCCCAGCAATCCATCGGAGGAATCTGTGTTCTTGAGGCTTTTGGTTTCATCCCATCTATGTTCTTGGTGATTCTGCCTTGCCAGCGAGCTCCTAGATTTGGTCTCATAGTGGGCGTGGAATGAGTCTGACTCCACTGAGCCCATACCAAAGAAGGCTGACAAAATTATGACTCCTTCGGAAGATGGAGAGTTATAGTCCCAAAGACCCCTGTTGATGCCATGACTGTAGCTGTGGCCACCAGGAAGGAATTAGCCAAGGAAAGTTCCGCTGTTAATCCCCCCCCTCCCCCCAACAAGGAGTCACAGGCCATGGACAGATTAAGGAAACTTGTCTACACTTCAAGGACCTTCACCTTGAGGTCGCTGAACTACCTGATGCATTTTCAGATTGTAAAGGGATCTGATAAAGGAAATCTCGAATACCCTTGCAGGATCCATTTCTGAGGAAGTGAAGAATTCAATCACCTCACAGCTTGTGACCCTTCAGTCAATATCAAGCTCATCCATGAGGCTGGTTTCTAATGTGGCAGAATGAGCCTCAAGGGCAGTAGGTTCAGGCAAAGCCATCAGGAGACACGTCCAGATGCAACTGCGTGACTTTGTGGATTCTTTTAAGTTTGTATTCTTCAATGCTTCTTTTATGGCACCTCTCTTTTTGGCCCCAAAATAAGATACATTGTCCAGGTGTGAGAAGGATGGAAAGACCCTTTCTGCCATGGGTGTGCATTTTTCCACCCCCAAAAGATACTTCTGTAGGAATCATCAGGGAGGTGGAAAAATGTGGTTCAAGAAATCACAAGGATCTTTCCAGGCCACACGTGGAGGGTCTTCCCCCTGAGGCAGAGGGGGAAACTCAAATAGTAGATACTGCCCTCATGGCAGAGGAGGCCTGCAACACCATGATGGGTCCAGGGAATCTTTCTTTTGCAAACCCTTCCAGCCCTCTTAAATGGAGGCCCAACTGTCCTCCTCTGGAGGCAATTGGGGGTCATTTGTCCCTACTCTAGAGGGCCTGGCTAGAGATAAAAGAAATAGGAAATTCACACCAGGGATCACTTGGAAAATAAATTATTGGTTGGTGAAAGCCAGGGTAGGCTTATGTAGGCCCTAGGGCTGATAGCTTAGTACCTATACTTGGGTGCAGAGGATTGTATCCAGAGGATATGCAATTCCATTTTCACTTTTTCCACCAACTTCCAGGAAATCCCAGATGTACCACAAGATCAGAGTGATTAAGAAGCTATACAAATACAGAAGCTGCTAGACAAAAGAGTCATCCAAGAGGTTCCCCCAGACGAGAAAGGATCTGGAACTTACTCAAGATTCTTTTTTAATGCCAAAGAAAACAGGGGACTGGAGACCAGTTCTGGATCTCTGCAATCTAAACAGATTTGTTTGAAAGACATAGTTCTGGATGGTCACAGTTCAGTCCATTCTTCCTTTTCTGGAAAAGGATGATTGGATGTGCTCAGTCGATCTCCAAGATGCATACTATCATACAAAAATAAACAGGCGGTCGAGGAAATTCTTACGCTTCCAGCCAGGTGCCAGTCATTATTAGTTCAGAGCACTACCCTTTGGCCTCATCACAGCCCCCTGGGTGTTCAGGAAGTGGTAGCCGCTCACTTGAGACTGCAAGGATTCTGAAAGTTTCCATACTTAGACGACTGGCTCATTACCGTTCCAACCAGGCATCAACATATTATGGCAAAGAAGAGGTAATCCACACTTGCACAAGATTAGGAATAACCGTAAATTTTGAGGAGTCAAATCTAGAGCCAACCCAAATTCTAGAATTCATAGGAGTTCTACTAGACACAAGGTCAACAATAGCCTCTCATCCCCTTCCAGAGTTCAGACTTTATGGTCACAAGTCAGCAAAATGCTTTGCATTACCACATTCGTTGCTTGGTTAGAACTACAAGCTCTGGGATTAATGAAAGCAGTGATAACCCATGTTCTGCTAGCCAGGTTTCATATGAGAATTCTTCATTGGATGCTGGCATCTCAGTGGTCTATTCTTCAACTACCCTTTCAGCCCCAGTACAAATTGTGAACTCTTGCAAGAAAAGTCTGATGTGGTGGATCCACTTGGATCAGGTACTACAGGGTTATCCATTTGTTCCCTTACAGCCCAAGGCCATATGGCCATAGTAACCACAGACCCTTCCCAGCTGGGGAGGGGGGGCATTACCTGGGAAGGACTGTCTAAAGCATGTGGTCTGGAGTTGAGAGCAGTGCTTATAGTGTTGCAAGCCTTTCTGGATACTCTCCCATAAGGAACGATTGCAGTTGAAATAGACAGTTTATCAGTGGCTTGGTACATCAACAAACAAGGAGGAACCAGATTGTACCCCCTATGTCGAGAAGTGCTAAGGGTGTGGCTATGGGCAATATCTTCCAACCATTTTCACTTAGCAGCACATTTTCTGGGGAAGCCCAATGTGCTAGCAAACAAGCTGAGCAGGTGCATACTATAACCTTAAGAATGGTCCCTCAAGCAGAAAGTGATGGAACAAGTTTTCCATTTTCAACAAATGGGGCCAGCCATGCTACAACCTTTTTGCATCCCCCTAAACAAGTGCAGTAGCTATTTTGCCCTGATCCCCCCCCACTGAGGAGTCACTGGGGGATGCTCTACTCCGGTTGGCCTCCTGGATTACTTTATGCATATCCCCAATTCCTCTAATCCTGAAATTTCTTTTAGAGCTGCCAGGTTGAAGACCAAAGTTATTCTCATTGCCCCCCTTTTTGCCTCTACAAATATGGTTCCCCTTCCTGTGGCCTCACTTAGTTCACCAACCTTGGATTCTGGACCCAGTCCCAGACCTCCTGTCTCATTCGATGGGTATGACACATTTGGACATTTTGGGCCTCACTCTGATAGTTTGGTTTCTGCAATTCCAATAATAGCCAGACAATCAATGCTCTCTTCCCCTGTGCATGACATCTTGCTGTCTTCCCTTAAACCATCCACAAGGAAACTTTACACTAGTAAGTGGAAAAGATGTGTACACTGGACTGTTAAAAAGTATATAGATCCCTTCTCAGCACTACTTGATCATGTGCTAGAGTTCGTGACGCAGCTTTTCAACCAGGGGGCTAGTTCTTCAACAGTCCGAGTCCAGTTAGCAGCGATTTCTAATTTCTGCAATGGATTTGATGGCCGCTTACTAGCCTCTCTCAGTTTTTCTTAAACCTCTTTTTAAAGATCCCATGCCACCATGGGATCTCAGTCTGGTACTGCAGTCCTTGATTCTACCACCCTTTCAGTCTTCCCATGATTGTGATGTAAAATTTTTTTTTTTTTTTTTTTGGAAGACCTTATTTTTAGTTGCCATCACCTCCACCAGATGAATTGTGGAAATTCAGGCATATTGATGAAACCTCTGTATCATTTTCCATAAGGGTAGAATAGCGTTACAAACTAATGCATTCTTTTTGCCTAAGATGGTATCACAAGTCAACATAAATCAATGTATTAATCTTCCAGTATTTTTTTGAATTTTTCCAACAAAGGAGATTATTGGCTACACCTGCTTAGCTTTACATAGACAATTATGTTTATATCTTCATAGGACAAAAGATATTAGAAAAACTGATCAGTTGTTTGCATCATTTGCTAGCTTGAAGTTGGAGTTGGGTGCACCTGTTTCTAAAACTGCCTTAGCTAAATGGCTTTCTGACTGTATCTCCTTTTTAATAAGACAGGAATGGCCTTACTGTACAAGGTGCGGGCTCATTCTACCAGAGCTGTAGCTACCTCTTCAGTTTTCACTCAAGGACTTCTTTGGATGATACATGATGTTCTTCGTGTTTCACTGTTGCAGTCGTCACCTGGGGGTTATCCCCACTGTAGTAGCCCTCGGCCGGCCCGAATACCAGAGTCAATGTTTTTCTGCGTCGGGTGCTGTCGCTTGCTGACTGATATCAGTGCTATAAAGCAAGGCAGCCAATGCCATTACAACAGCCTTTCTTGCCATGGAGCCCATAGCAGAAGCAGTTTGCAAGTGTGCTGGTTGGTCGATACCAGAGCTCAAATTACAGCTGAAACCATCTAAAAGTAAGTACCAAGTTGGGGATCATTTTTTCTTGCACTAACTGTTCCCGAAAAAGTTAACAATCGTCTCACCTGTGGAAAGCAGATCCCACACAGAGACTTCCATTCATACTGTGTTACTTGTTTAGGCTTGGGCTTCTCGTCATACCTTTATCTTGCATTATAAGGATCTGATATCCAGAGGTAGAGCATCTTTTGGCTCTAGTACTCAGAAATAACCTTCTTTGAATCCACCCAGGGTTCTAAGTAGCTTCAGTTGAGGATGGAATGAAAATTGACATCAGATAAAAATGATGTACTCGCCTTAATGTTTCATCTGTGTTGCCAATTTTCATTCCTATTAGACTCCCCTCATACCAACCCCCAACCTTTTTACTTCTTTTCTAGATGAGCAAGAGGATATAACAATCTGGTTGCATCTTTATGCCTTTACCAGCACCAGAAGTGGCATTGCCACTTCCTCTCTGAGACTCCCTCTCTCTTATTCTCATCATACAAGTTGGACATGAATAAACTGTAAGAGTACATCTTCATTAGTGCTTGCAAACAAGTTCTGAGATGATGGAGAGGATGCATTTTAAGTAAGGGAGAAACAAGAGTTTTGGATTGCCATGAGCTTTTACAAGCAGGCAAGTCAGACCCGTACCCATCAGTCAAGGAGGAATGAAAATTGACAACCTAGATGGAATGTTATGGTGAGCACATAACATTTTTTTTTCTTTCAGGTGTTTCTGCTTCTGATTTAGCGGAAATTGTGGCTTCTGGTATTTCCATTGAAGAATTATGTTTTTTCTGAAACAATTTCCAGACTGAATCATTTGTTTCACTGAGACTATAAAGACATTCCACTGTCTGAAAAATTATGATCTGATGTTATCAACTTCATTCCATTAATCTGTGTTAATATGGTTCTGAGGCTCGCAACTGACTGGTCGCCTTTTTCCAGCTCGAGACTCCTGACTTGAACTCCACCTCCCTACCCAAAATGCTCTGCTCCCCCACAGTACCCGAGATCCTGTTTGCAGGGCTTTGAGTTCTCATTGACATTGAGTTCCTCGTCTTGAGCTTCTCTGAGTATTTGTAAGTGTTTTTTGCTAGTTGTTTCTTTCCTGCCTGATGCTTTTCTATTTCTTCTCTAGTTCTTCTGTAGTTTCTGTCTAGTTTTTTGGGTTTCTGTCTGTCGGGTCTTAACTTTTTTTTTCTCTCTTCTCCCTGCCTTTTCCTTTCTTTGTCTCTTTCCTGATAGCTGATCAGAAACAACTAGGTTTTAAGACGTGCAGTTCTTGTGGGTGGAAGATCCCCTTATCAGCTGCCCATGAGGAGTGCGTGTACTGTTTAGGGCCTCTGCATTTGGATGTCCCTTGTGATATTTGTAGGTTTTTTCATCCTTGGGCTCTGATGGACAGGAAGAGTAGACTGATTTTAAAAGGGTTGCTTCCTCCTTACGCCAACACAGGGATACCTTTTACATCAAGGGCTCAACCCCTCCTAAAAACCCTAGGGAGCCTGGGAGTCCAGGAGACTGTCTCCTATTCTATCTTTCTTGGAATCACCTAGGAAAGAGGCAAAGCCTTCAGAACTGATTTGTGTGGCTCCGAGCTCAGAGACCACTGCCTGTCCTCTGCTCCGTTCATCCTGTGGTACTGCAGGGCCTAGTGGTGCTGTCACTGCCTCAGCTCCTACAGTCTCTGTACCAGGGTCTACCTTATCTATTCATGCACGAAGGTCTTCGTGCCATTCCCTGTGGAGATCCTCCAGTCCCCCTTCCACTTTTACTTCTGGGTCTTCCCAAAGTTTGTCCTCCAAAGATGTCGGTAAGCTCGTGAGGCAATTTCTCAAGACACAGACCCAGATGGGGGTTGTGTCCACTCTGTCTGCATCTGGATCCATGAGGGTTTCCACGTTCTGTCTGGTAGCTCCTTCTCTGATTTGTCCCCTGGTTTCGGAGTTGTTGCTTCCATTGGGCCCTAGTGCTGATCCTCCTCTTTGCCTCCCACTTTCTCCCCAACATACTCTGCACCAGCTGCTTTGGTTCTGAGCATGTCTCGAAGCTGTAGTGTCGAGGTCGGTTCCAATAGGTTAACCTCAACTCCAAAGCTTTCAGAGCTATCTCTTCCTCTCGGTACCTCTGCCTTTGACAGCTTGGCTCCGACTTCCCCCTTGGAGCAGGAGTCCTATATTGTCTGGGAGGTGTCTACTCTGGTGAGGCAGCTCCAGACGGTTCAGAGCCCTTCTACATTCGAGGTTGTGGAGAGGGCCCTGTCCATTCCTAGGAGATCCTTGGCACTTATCTCTACGGAACTTCCCCCACCTCATACTGGACCTGTGCCTGAGGCCTCTGAGTGCCACATGGACAGCCGGTCCCAGAAAGCCTCCACACCATTCTTTCCGTGGATCCCCAGGCCTTTTCCGACACCTCCCTGGAGCATCCTCCCTAGGAGGTCCCTTAGAAGAGACCATGTAAAAGGATGCACATGGATTCCCCTATGGTATCTGTCACTACAGATACTGATTTTGAGGAAGGTGAAGGGTCTCACAAATCACTACCCAGCGAGCTCTCCCTCAGAGGCATCTTTGAAATGTTTCACCAGAGGGGTGGTTGGTTTGCCCAGAACCCTTCCCTGGAGGAATTGGTACTGTGGAAGGCTTTCAGGTCCAACTCCTCTACTACCTGGGTGCCCCCCCCCCCCAGGCTTCCCCACTCATCCAGCTAGTGTCATCGAGAGCCTGGAAGCAGCCAGATACAGTGGAACCAATTCCCAAACACGGCAACAAAAGTTTGAGTGCTCCAGTTGATAAGGCTTTCAGGACCAAAGGAATCCATGGAGATGCCATGGTTTTGGCGGCAGCCATCAAGAAAGAGCTGGCACTACTGAAGACCACAGCATTATTGGAAATTAAAATTAAAGAACTAAGAATTTATCCAAAGCCATTTATCAACAACCCTTGGGGGAAAAGTCTTATCGTTGATTGACACTATATACAATAATTGATCAGACTGATAATAGATTAGACATGCTTATAAAGTAAGTGTATATATTGTTATAGTGTCAGGCTAATGTAAATAGCGTACATAGTTGTTTAAGGTGTTATGTATAAATACTATGGAATGAATTCAAATGTATTTGAAAATTAAAAAAAAAATTTTGAGAAGAAAAAGAGGGAGCTGGCTCAAGAAAGCTCCTTTTCCACCCCTCCTCAAGTAAAGAATCCCAAGCGTTGGACAGATCTACCTTTGCACTTAGGGTGTTGAACTGTTTGTCACATTTTACCCGGCTACAAAGGGACTCGTCAAGGAACTTTCTTTCTTTCTTCTAGGCTGGCTACCCTGCATTCCTTAACCAATGCATCCATGAGACTTGTAGCTCACGCTGCGGAGAGTACCTCAAGGGTGGCTAGTTCTGGCATTGCCATATGGCACCGTGCTTGGATGAGGCTATGTGAGTTTGCAGAGGCTTTCTAGTATTCTTTTGTTATTGCCACTTTCATGGCTCCACCTTGTTTTGGCCCACTGTACATGACACTTTATCCCAGACTGAGAAAGATTGTAAGATCCTGTCTACCATCAGAATCCGTTTTTCTACTCCACAGCTGACCTTCTCCATGAACCAACATGGAAGTAAGAAGGCATGGTTTCAGAAGTCACAGGGTCCTTTCCATGACACTCAAGGAGACTTTCCCTCCCTGAGGCTGAGGGGGATATGGTCAGAATGAGAGATGCCACCAACGCAGTCTAGGGGGTCCACAAAATCAGGAGTAGTGGAAAACTGTCCCAGACCAGCCTTTCCAGTGATCCTAAGCTGTTGCCTGACTGTTCTTCTCTGGAAGCAGTAAAGGGATATTTCTCCTTGCAACCAGAAGCTTTGAAGGCAATCACAGATGACAAATGGGTGCTAAGGATCATATCCAGAGAATACTTCATTCCCCCTTTCTGACATTCACAAACAAAAACGTTGCCTCCCCAATGTTCCACCTAGTCAGAGGAGGAGGACACAACCGAGGAAGTAAACAAGTTGCTGCAAAAATGTCATCCAGGAGGTCCCCCCAGTCAAGCTGGATAAAGCATTTACTCCAGGTTCTTTTTAGTACCCAAGAAAACAGAGGACTTGTGACCTATCCTGGATCTGAACTCTCTGAACAAGTCAGTTAAGTTCAGAATGGTCCCTATTCAACCCATCTTACTTCCCCCTAAAGATGCGCGATTGGATGTGTTCTGTAGACCTCAAGGATGCGCACTACCATATCAAAGTGGACAGGTGCTCCATGCATTTTCTGCAGTTCAGGCTGGGAGCCAGTCGCTACTAGTTCCGGGTGCTTCCATATGTTCTCACCACAGCCCCCAGGGTGTTTACCAAATGTCTAGCAGTAGATGGAGCTCATCTCCGACTGCAGGGTTATCATATTTCCATATCTGGGCGACTGGCTCCTGACCACCCCAACCGGGTATCTGCTTCTTCAGGCCAGGGATTACTTTCTCAACGTGGCTCCAACCCTGGGATAACAGTCAACTTACAGAAGTCATATTTGAATCCAGTACAAGCCATAGATTTCATAGGGGCCTGTCTGGACAAAAGGACATCCTATGCTTACCTCACAATGGATAGGGTATCAAATTTAAAATTGTATGTCAGCCAGATCTTAAAACCCCCGGCCTGTCTAGTTCTCAGGACATTAAACTCCATGGCAGCAACCGTAACTCTCCTACCCATGGCGCGTTTTCACATGCAGATGCTACAGTGACCCTTGGCGGTACGGTGGTCGCTTCTCTGGAATCCTTTGAAACTTCCCATCAGCCTGTTTAGTGTGTGCAAAGAGTCTCTACTTTAGTGGCATCACTCCTCAGAAGTCACTTAAGGATGCCCATTCATTCTTCCCTCTCCGATAGCCACGTTGACCACGGATGCCTCCCAGTTAGGGGGGGGCATTGTCTGGGCCAGACAGTCCACTGCATGTGAATGCCCTTGAAGACCAAATTGCATATTAGTGTACTCAAGATCAGAGCAGTTCTTCTAGCATTGTAAGAACTAGACCGCTTTCTACCTTGGGGGACTATTGCATTCCAAATGGACAGTTTGTCAGTGGTTTGGTGCATCAATAAACAGGGAGGGACCAGGTCTTACACCTTATGTCGAGAAGTGATGAGAATGTGGCAGTAGGCAATTTTCTGCCAACTGCTTTTTGCTAGCAATGCACATTCCGGGGGAGTTCAACATATTAGCCGACAGGCTCAGCCGAGTGTTACTGATGCCTCATGAGTTGTCCCATTAGTGGCAGATACGATCTTCCAGAAATAGTTATCCTTGCTGCCATCTGTTTGCATCCCCTTTCAACAACAAATGCAGCAGGTATTTTGCCTTGATCTCTCCTAAGGGACAGTCCCCACAGGGATGCTCTTGTTAATGCTTGGCCCTCCGGTCTGCTGTTGCTTTTCCTCCTCCTCCATTGATTCCCAGATTCCTACAGAAGGCTCTCAGATTCTGAAGCAAAGTAATCCTCATTGTCCCTTTTCGGCCTCTACAACCCTGCTTCACCTTTCTTGGGTTTCACCTGGTTTGACCCAGATGACAGTGGATCTGAGTCCAGATCTGCTCTGTCATCCATCGAGTCATCCGCATCTTGACATTCAGGGCCTGAAATTAACTGCATGGTTTCTTCACTTCCGATGACTGCTAGATCTCCTGGACTCTTTCCCCCATTTGAGAAATTTTTAATTTTGATTTCATTTCATAGACCTTCCACAGAGAAAGTTTACAAGAGCAAATGGAAGAGTTTTGTTTTTTTGACTAAACAAAAACAGATAGATCCGTTACAGCTCTGGTAACAGTCATATTGGACTTTTTGGCTTCCTTTTTCAGGGATGGTGCCAATTACTCTACTGTCAAAGTTCAACTAGCTGGTACTTCCAATTTTCATATTGAGTTTGATTCCTTATCTCTTGCTTCTTCAAAACTGTGTAAAGCTTTTTTTCAGGGGCACATTTCTGCTCCAACCACTAATCTAAGATCCTACTCTTGTGTGGAATCTGTGATCTGCAAGAGTTAGTCCACCTTTCTTTTGAACCCTCGGCCACTGTGGATTTGGAATTTCTTTCCTGGAAGACCCTGTTTCTAGTAGCTATTACTTTGACCAGGAGAGTATCTGGACTCCAAACTCTCTGCAAAATTTCCATATTTTATTTTCCACGAAGACAGAGTAACCCTGCATACTAATCCTTCCTTTTTATCCAAGGTTTCTAACGAGAGTAACATTAATCAGTCAATCTTCCAATCTTTTTTCCTGAGTATCAAAATAAGGGGAATACACTTTGCATCTGGTTGATGTTCATGGGATAGGGTTACCACCTGTCCCACTTTGCGAGGGACAGTCCCTCTTTGGGCAGTTGTGTCCTGACAAAAAATATTAAAAAATGGCAAGTGTCCTGAGATTGTAGGACATAATTATTTCCAATATTTTATGTAATAGTTGCATAATTGAGATTGTAGGACATAATTTTTTCCAATATTTTATGTAATAGTTGCATAAAACAGTTATTCTGTATCTAAAATACCTTAATGTTATAAGAAACAGAATAAGCAACTAAAGTGCTACAAGAATAAGCTTTTATTTAAGCAAAAAAGTTAATTTCTATCCTTTGTACTCACCGTGTGTATGTGTCTGCCTGTAAAATCTGATGTTTGTACAGAAAATGTCCCACTTTGGCCATTTGAAAAGGTGGCAACCCTATCATGGGAAGCTTCATTTTTATATTCCTAGAACCAAGCCCTTCAGGAAGTGTGATCAGTTGTTTCCTTTTCCAATGCTAAAAAAAGTTTGAATGGTTGCCAAAGTTATGCTGGTGAGATGGTTGAAAGACTATATTACATTTATTTATTCTTTCAAAGGTATGCCTTTTTTAGCAGGACTGGTAAAGTCCCATTCTACAAGATCCATGGCCACATCTCAGGCTTTTTGGTCTAGAGTTTCTATTGAGGACATTTGTGCTAATTCTACTTGGTCAAACCCCCATGCTTTCATTACGCATTGCACATGGGTCATCATGTCCAGGAGGAGAAGTGCCTTTGGTTCTGCTGTACTCTGGAATATCCTTCCTTGATGGCCATCCTGGATTATAGTAGCTGGGGACTCTTTCCCACAAGTTAATGGAATGAAGTGGACAACATCAGATAATGAAGTTATGTTCTTACCATAATATTCCATCTGTGCTGCCCATCTTCATTCCATTAACCTACCTGCCCCCCCTCCCCCATCAAAGTCTTTGGGAAGCCTGGTAGAATTTATAAGGAATCTTTATTCCTTTGGTTGCATTCCTGATGTTCATTGTGTTTCACTGTTGCAGTCATGACTGTAGGGTTCTCCCCTGCCGGCAGGCAGCCCTCGGTTGGCCAGAATCCCAAAGTCTGGGTCCGATGTCGGCTGTTCAACCATGCTGCCTGACATCAGAGCGCCAGGAGTACAAAGCTGACAGCCGACGCCATCTTCTCCAGTCTTTCTTGCCATGCGGTGTTAGCAGTTCACAAGTGCCATTCGGCTGACTCCTAACGATTTTACCTGATAAACTTCAGTCCGAAGATTTTCTTCTCCATTCAAAGCTAAGTACCCCGTTGGGGAAACTTTTTTCTTGCTCCACTATTGGAAGATGTATTTATTACTGACTATAATTTGCCTGCCAGCTAGCCTGCAGCTCCAAAGAAAGCAGATAAATTGCATAAAGTTCCTCAGTCTGTCAAGTTTTTATATTCTAACCCCAGTCAGACCTAGTAGTGATTGTTTTGGTAAACCCATTTTCTGCTAAACATCTGGTTAATGCCTTCCTTTCTTACAAAGATTGGAAAGCTTTTTATAGATTTGGGGAAAAAAAAAAATTTTTTCTGTAACCCTTATTTCTAGAATTCTCAGTTGCCAGGCTTATAGGTTAAAGTTTATGCATGCCTGTTTTGCGAGCATGAGGAATATTACGGCAACTTTTCCTTCAACTAAGGCAAAAAACAATCTTTTTGCAGTCTTATTACTTTTGTATCTCAAGTGGCTACACACTCTTTGAGGTGTCCTTGTAATTCAGCTAATACCACCTCCAGGGCTTTTGCTATTGGAGCTCTTTGGAAGGGTTTACTTTGTTGCATCCTCAAAACCTTTTTGAGGATGTTAAAGTTGAAATTTTGACTTATCTGTTAAACAAAGAGGTAGTTTTGAGGCCATCTGCTGCAGAGGTCCTTAAAATGTGATGAGAGAGGCAGATTGAATCATGAAATTTCAGTGATCTCCAAGTTTGTCAAAGGATTTAATGCTACCTCTTAAACCTTTTTCAAAATGCAAAATAACCAGACACAGAACTGTTTTGGAAATCTGCACTAATTCCTGATTTTTTTTGAATATAAATGTGGAAGTTATATAATGACTGTTTTGTCACAAGGAGAATCTGTGAATTAACTCTGTATCAAGGTAATCGTGAATGTATTAGAAGATGTTCTTCGTGTTTTACTGTTGCAGTCATCACATTTGGGTTATCCCTGCCAGTGTAGCCCTCAGCCGGACCAAATACCAGAGTGTTTCTGCGTCGGTTGCTGTCGCTTGAGGACTGACGTCAGGTAGTCAGTAGTATAAAGTAAGGCAGCTAACACCATTACATCAGTCTTTCTTGCCATGGAGCCTGAAGCAGAAGCAGTTTGCATGAGTGCCGGTCGGCCGCTACCTGAGTTTTAGTTTACTGAATTGAAGTTGAAGTCTTCTAAAGCTAAGTACCCCATTGGTGATTCTTTTTTCTTGCACTAACTGATGTCAGAAAAAGTTAATTGTCTCGCCTGTGAAAAGCAAATACCACACTGAGACTTCCACTCTTACTCAGTCACTTGTTTAGGCCCAGACCACGACGTCCCTTGTTGTCGCTTCTGTGCTTTGTCAATGCCAGAACTATCTGTAGTCAGGCCCTTATTGTAGCCATATATTTTCGCTTATAGTCCTCGAATTCTGACATGGCTTCGGTAAGCCATCCAACAGCAGATCTTCTGAAAAAACATAGATAAAGACAGAGACAGACCGCACAGGTCGACACCTACCAACGATGCTTCTGTTAAGCTAGTCATCAGTTCTCTGGTACTCAGTGAGGCGCTTTCACAGCCCCTAATGCCCACTTCTGTTGATTTGCAGGCTGCTACCAAGACCCTTTCAGAGTCCGGTATGCCGCAAAACTATTCTTCGACTTGGGATCCTGCAGTCGTCTCTACCTTGGATGGGTCCGGAGCTGCTCTGCAGGCACCGGCTTCAGAAAAAATCCTTTACACTACCGAATCTCGACACAAAACGACGTCTTCTTTCGCGACTACCGTTCTTTCTAAAACTACCGAGTTTCTTAGGCCCAGGGTATGAACCACACCTGAGAAAGGTGCCTGCTACCTTGCCTCAGTCTCAAATGCTTAAAATGGTTGAAGACCTTATCATGCTGATCAGAGGAAGCCAAGCTACCCCCTCCAAAAGGAAAAGAGATCTGTTCCCTGAAGTTTTGTCTCCGCAAGAGTCAGATTAATCTGGTGCATCTGAACATTAAGACATGCAACCCCTCTCTACTTATGAGGATTCTGATGCAGAGGATTCCATTCCTTCAACCACTCCCCCAGAGGATTTTTCCTGTGAGGAAACCCTGCATACTTTAAGGGAGCATTTCCAATGGGAGAGTCAGGACTACCCTCAGTCTAAAAGAGATTCAGGGAATTCCTAGATCTTCCACAACACAGACCCTTGGCCATCCCCCCCAGTCCTGGATGTTGTGCAGGATGTTTTCCTGAAATGCAGCTTGACTCCTGACGCCCTTCCTCCTGCTCCCAGAAAACCAGACGGGTACTATAGAGTCTCTGACTCACCCAAATATCTTTTTAAAAATCCTACATCTAACCCTGAGGTCATTTCTCAATGGTCAAAAGAGATTAATGCGACCTCTGCTAAGAATCCCACCCCCTCAGACAGGGATTCCCGAGCATTGGACATATGGGGTAAAAAAGTATACACCTCAGCGACTCTTGCTATATCAGGGCACTAAATTGTCAGTTCCATATGCTGAAATTTCAGCAACATACCTTGGAACTCGGTAAACAAAAAATGTCTTCCTTTCCTTCTTGGGCAGAATCTAAAGATTTACAAGAGTTAGTGCATTCCGCAAGACAAGTAACTAAACACGCCTTGCACTGTGGTTTTGATGCTCTAGAAGCTTTTTGCAGGGTAGCAGTCACTGGATCTGTCATTAGAAGGCATGCATGGCTTAAGGAACAGCCCTTGCCAGACCATGTCACATCTAAATTGTTGGATACCCCCTTGCACAAAGATAACTTATTTGGCACTAAGGCAGAAGAGGTCTTAAAGATGGAAGAAAAAGCAAAATCTATGCAAACAGTTAAGGATTTCTTGCAGGTCCAGCCACCTAGGTTCAGCAGGCATTGTCCCTCCAAACACTGGACCTTTCCTGCTCCCAGTAAAACAGCCCAGCCTAGACCCCGTGGAAGCTAACTCCCGAGATAGCGGCCCCAGGTAAGGCAAAGATCTAAGCAGTGGACTACCTCCACTTCTAAACCAAGGAGTTCTAAGCCACCCCCTTATGGTAGGAACTCGCAATGTCTCCACCCTCTCCCTCTGCCCACCGTCACTTACCCCTAGGAGGAAAACTCTCCTTTCACCCAAGCACCTGGGCCAGCATTATCAAGGACCACTGGGTTCTGAACATTGTGTCTCAGGGATACAAATTTTCCTTCCACACCCTTCCAACCCCAAAAGGGTACCCAGATCTACCACCAAATCAGTGGGCAGAGGCTCAAAAGCAAATCCTTTCCCTGCTCTCTGAGGGCAGTAGAGCACGTTCCTGCAGAAGAGATAGGCTAATGTTTCTACTCCAGACTTTTTTCTAGTGCCCAGAAAAGAGGGCACCCGAGGCCACATCCTCGATCTATCCAGTCTAAATGCCTTTCTGGTGATCCCAAATTCAAAATGCTCACCCTCCAACAGCTGCTACCCATGCTCTCCAAGGATGTTTGTCTAGCCACTCTGGATCTAAAAGAGGCTTACCTCCACATTCCTATCAGGGAATCCTGCAGGAAATATCTCCACGTCAGGGCAGGATCTCAAGACCTTCAGTTCTCTGTGCTTCCCTTTGGCTTATCTGCTGCTCCCAGAGTTTTCACAAAATGTCTGGCTCTGGCCATTGCCTTTTGCAAACAAAGAAATATTCAGATTTACCCATACCTAGATGACTGTCTTATTCAGGCAGACAGTCAGGAAAAGCTGCTCAAGCACCTCACCTTTGTAAAGACCCTACTAACCTCCCTAGGGTATACAATCAATGAAAAGAAATCCAAACAGGTGCCCACCCAAAGGATAATCTTCCTGGGAGCAAGTCTGGACACAGCATCCCAGATGGCATACGTTACTCCAGAGAAACAAATTTTCCTGACAGCCTACTTCTCTCAACTAGCCACCAGGCCCCAGCTGTCTGCAAGGAAGATCCTGCAAGCTCTGGGGTTCATGGCGTCTTGCGTACTACTCATTCCATATGCCAGATTGCATATGAGGAAACGTCAATGGTACCTAAAGAGCCTTTGGTGTCAACACTCTCAAGACCTGGAAACTCTTCTACCTATAATTCCCTGCCTCAGAAAAGATTTTCTTTGGTGGGCAACAGCATGCTTCTACAACAAGGGAATACCTTTCTTCCCACCCCCCACCACCCAGACCCTCATCACAGATGCATCAGACTACGCTTGGGTTGCAAACCTGGCCGGCAGGTGCATACAGGGTCAATGGAGCCCACAACAAATCCCTCTGCACACCAGTCAAAAAGAGATTATGGCTGTGGTGCACGCCTTGGTAGCCTTCTCTCTCTCTCTAGGGGCTCTCCTGATCAAAACAGACAACACCACTGTGATGTGGTACATCAACAAGCAAGGAGGGACTCACTCCTACCCTCTATGCAGGCTGGCCATGACGCTTTGGCACACAGCCTCTGTCATGCAACTACACCTGTTAGCACAATTCCTACCAGGCACTCTCAACTCTCTGGCAGACCAAGTAAGCATACATCTTCTGGATCCACACTAGTGGCAACTCAACAGAAGTACCTTCACCCTAATAACTCAGAAATGGGGAACCCCGAAGGTCAACCCCTTTGCCTTCCACACCAGCCATCAACTCAGCAAATTCTGCACCAGGGAGCATCACTGCATGGCTTGGAAAGTGGATGCCCTGTCCTTCCCCTGGGTCAGTCTATCAGTCTATGCCTTTCCTTCCCTACCTCTCATACCCAGGGTACTGCTCAAAATAAGGGAGGAAAAAACAAGGACCATTCTTATAGCTCCGTCCATGCTACCTCCGTGGCATCTTCCTCAGATCCCAAACCTCCTGACTCAGAGGGAAGGTGATTTCATGCATCCCCAATTGCAGACACTCAATTTGATACCTTGGCTTCTTCCCTAATCCTGAACCAATCTGCCAACCTCAGTAAACAGGTTCTGGATGTTGTCTGTGAGGCCAGCCGTCCTAGCACCAGAAAGTTTTATGCTGATAAATGGAAAAGGTTCTGCACGTGGATCCAGGCTAAGGGAGCCAATATGGTGCAGCCCTCCCTCCCTCTCATCCTGGATTACATAACTGACCTACTACACAGTGGCCTCTTTCTCCTCTATAAAAATTAACGCCTCTGCTATTTCTGCTCACTGTCCCACTGAGCAGCCCTTTTTTCTCATACCCTTTGATCAAACAGTTCCTAAGAGGGGCTAGCAACTCGAGGCCACCCAGGAGGGCACCAACACCAGCTTGTGACCTTAACTTTGTACTGGAAAAGCTAACCCTTCCCCCTTTCGAACCTGCTTCTTCTGCAGAGCTAAAATTTCTCTCCTGGAAGACAGCATTCCTTCTGGCCATTACTTCAGCCAAAAGAGTCTCTGAGCTGTAAGCACTTATGGCTGTGGAACCCTTCACCATCTTCCATGCAGACAGAGCATCCCTCAGAACTAACCCATCCTTCATGCCCAAGGTGGTGTCCAGTGTGGCTCTCAACCAATCCATTCATTTGCCCACCTTTTTACCTAATCCCCAGAGCAAGGGAGAAATTATTATTTTCCTTGGTTAGGAATGTTTTGTGCTTTTCCAGCCCTTCTGCTAATATCCAGAGTCATTATGAAGATTCAGAAGGACTCTTTTTAAAGATCATTGTAGTGACACTTTTCAGACCCAGGCAATAGTGGTTCTTCCTTCTTTTGGAAATGGCCAATGGCAGTTATCGCAAGCTGGCTTGTAGACTTGGACCTACTTGCACAGGACAGGGGATTTTGATATATTCTGACCCCAAGCAACTACAACCAACTGGCAGGATGATAGTTTTTATACCTTTTGGCACCTTTTTTTTTCTGAGGAAGTGCAGCAGGTATTAAAGGAGGCCAGAAAACCTACTATTAGAAAACCATAGGTAAGTAAATGGAAGATTTTCTAACTGGTGCAAAGACAAGAACATTGAGCCTTTTAAGGATATTGCTTTCTCTGACTGTACATTATTTGTATGCGTTACTGTCATCTGACCTGTCTTATTCCTTCTTAACGGTACATTTTCAGTAATTTCAGCATATCTGCCATTGGATTCCCCCCTCTTTCAATGCAATCTCCTGTGAAAATAGTTTTGATAGCAGTGTTGCATACAAAGCCTCCTAGAAAATAGATGCCTCCCTCAATGGGAGCTTAAATTTGTTTTGGAAAAAAATTAACTCTCGCTCCATTTGAACAGCTGATCAGGCTGAAGTTCTTAACAATGAAGACGGTGTTACAGATTGATTTGACTTATGCAAGAAGAGTATCTGAGTTGCAAGCTCTTATGGTGAGTCATCCTTATCTTGTTTTGTGCAGATAGGGGTTTCCCTTAAGAGCCAAACCATCATTTATGCCTGAAGGGGTATCCAAGTTTACTTTAAGCCAAGGTATTCATGTCTCTTTCTTCTTTCCAGAGCCTAAAAATGAGGGAGAATAGTTGTTCCATACCTTGGGAGTTCAGTAATTGCAGATATTATTTTGGTAGAACTAAATATTTTAGGAACTCTTCTCAGATGTTTATGTGATGGTAAGAAGAAAGAACAAGTATCGGAGTAGACTATTTCCATATGTGTGTCACATGCTGTTACCTTTTGCTGTACCCCCCACAAACTAGGCAATTCCAGGCTGGGCCAAGACTTCATCTTTGGCTTTTTGGAAAGGGTTATATTCTAGAAGCAGGAACTTGGTCCTCTGCGTATACCTTTACAAAGCACTACAACCTAAATTCTTTCTCTAGGTCTAGGACAGGCTTTGCCAGGACTATTCTCCAAGGGCTTCTCTATGGTAATATACCTATATAACTAAGGCTACTGTGACAGTGGTCAATATATGATGCACACAGTATAGTTGTGTGAGTAAACTTACCTTAACAGTTGGTGTTTGAATGATCTCTGCTGAAGTAGCTGCTCTGTCCTTCCACCCCCCTTAGTTTTGTATGTTTTTTCTTTTTTTTTATGCCAGAGTGAGGATTTCCATTTTTATTTTCCTAGCACAAACCTTTTCAGTGCTCTATATATTTCTCCCAATTGGCATGAAAGTGGCACCCAAACCACTCTTCAGCTCAGCTCGAGTTGAGCAGCAGTTTTGTTGCATGGAAAGTGTCCTTGAAACTTTGGAACTTGTCTGGCCGTTATATCCTTAGCAGGATAATGACCTATATGACTGCAGCAGTGATCATTTGAATATCTGCTGTTATAAGTTTGCTTGCACATTCTGACTTTCTTCTTCCTCCAGTGGCGATCACCACTGACTCCTCTTCCTTGGGGAGGGGGTGGGTCATTTTGAGAGGAGTGTGGCTCAAGGAATTTGGAACCCATGACATGCCTGTCTTCATATAAATATCCTGGAGATGAGAATGGTCCTCCTGGCATTGTGGGAATTCCTGGACCTTCTGCCTCCAGGAGTGATTTCCATTCAGATAGACATATCTATGGTGTGGTATTTGGACAAGTAAGGGCAGTCAAGATCCTTCTCCCTTTGAGGGACCATGAGGGGTTGGCAATTTTGCATCAGTTTCTGCCCACGATGCACATTCCTGGGAAGGCCAACGGTCTTTTGGACAGACTCAACAGGTGCATCCTAATGCCTCATGATTGGTATCTCAATGCAGTGGTAGCATGTCAAATATTTGACTGTTGGAGCCAACTATGCTGTGGGCTTTTTGCATTCCCAACAAACACAAAGTGCAACAATGGTTTCACACTGATCCACTGTAGAGGCAGTCCAGCAAGAGATGCTTCAGGCTTACAGTGACCTAGTTCTATCTATACCTTCACCCCTTCATCTAACGTCCACGTTTTTATAGAAAACAACAGCATGCAGAGTCACTGATCCATAATGGTCTATGCTGGCCATGGCAAATTTTTCTTTTCCCTTGTCCAAGCCTCAATTGACAAAGCAACCGTGGCTTTTAGACCTCCATCTGGATCTGATGTCACACCATCCAGTCAGCCTTACCAAGACTCATTTAGTCTTAACAATAACCTTTTGTTTTTTCTAGTTACCTTAACGTCCAAGTATCCTTTGTTATTTGAGATAGTGGTTTGCATTCTTTCTTCATCTCAGAAAGAATTCACTTGAAAAGCATACAGAAGGAAATGCAAATACTTCTTCTTATGGGCAGTGATGCAGGGCATGAGCTCTTCTCAGCATCTGTTCCTAAAATTCTTCAGATCTGATATCATTTTCATTCATTTCTGAACTGATGGGTCTCATACCTGGCCTCGGATCCAGCTTGGCCTGTTCACTAGATTCACAGATCCAACTCAAGTTCCTCCCTACCTATAATGCCCCACCTAGCCTAATGCATCTCAGATCTTGTTTGCTGCCCTATTGCTCTGATGCAGATCTCCTTTTCTTGAGCTTTAGAGTGAGTTCTTTTCAATGATCTATATTTGTAAGTTTTATTTATACTAAATTATATTTCTGTATCTCTCTTTTTTTTTTTTTTTTTCTTTCTACCCTTCAGGAGAGTATTTATAGTGGCCATTGTTGGTATTTTTCCCTTTAACTAATTTTCTTCTTCTTCAAAAAAAATCTTAATAGCTATTCTTTATTCCTTACTACTTTTTGGCAATGCCTGATAAACCTGCTGGATTTAAAAAAAACCTCTCGTGGGCATAAGATACCCAGTTCCGATGGTCACAGGGAATGTGTGTACTGCTGGGTGTGACCCATTTAGACACAGACTGCACTATTTGTGCTGGCTTTAACTTCAGTGCCCTTAGTGACAGGAAGACTAAGCTGTTCCTTAAATGTCTTCCATCTTCCTTTCTGGGACTGGGGCTCAAATCCTCCTCTAAAAAGTCTGAAAAGGAGAAGACTGAATCTGAAGTAGTTGACTTCATTTATCTGCAACCCGTGGGTATTCGGATCCATATCGGATCTAAGCCGGCAACATTTTTTCAAGCATCTGCTCCAAGCTCCTCCCCTTACCCATAATCCCTCACATCTCCTACCTTCCCCCAATTCTCATTTGCCGCTTCATACGTACGCATCGTGGTTTCTATAGTTCCAAGTTGGGTTTAGTAAGCGGTACTTTTTGATATATATTTATTGTGCGAGTGTAGTCGTTTTTTCATCCCTTTCATCGTTCGGTTTTCTGTCAAAAAAAAAAAAAAAATAGTTAGTGTTTGTGAGGTAGTGTAGGCCTAACCGTCCTTAGTGTGTGTGTGTTAGTTGGTTTAGTTTTGGCTGAGTGGCGTTTGGTGAAGGCTGAGCAGCCAAAACCAACTTTTAAAAAATGCACAGTGTGTGGCCACAAGCTTTCACTGGCTGATGGCCACACTGTGTGTGTTATTTGCCTGGGTGTTCCCCACCTATCTTTGCCTTGTAGCGTGTGTGCAGGGTTCAGCCTTAGGGCATTGAAAGAAAGTAAGGGAAAGCTGGTAGCTAAGGGCCTGCTACCAGTTTCTGCATTGACTCGACGTCCTTGACCTTGGCTCCAGTAGCCGAGCAACCCCTCCCCCTCAGGCTGGGACTCAGCCTCCCTCTAAGCCTTCTGAGATGGGGACAAACTCAAAAGACAAAGATAAGAGAGACAAAGATAAGAGAGGGGAAAGGCACTGCAAACTGTCTCCAGAGAGGGGGCCCTTTCCCAGCCCACCTACTAAAGTTGTCAGGACCACCTCTCCTCGATTGCACTCCCCGAGGTTCTCCCGGAGCCGACTGAGCCCTCGGACCAGAGGCCTTCTTCGAGGTTGTCTCATAGACCAGCCAGATCTGAGTCAGTTGCCTCCTCGCGGTCGACTTGGAGTCTGTCAGAACTTGACATGGACAGGATGATGCGGAGGTTCATTCGGACCCAAATCCAAATGGGAGTCTTGCCAGGCCCCCCTCAGGTGAGAGAGGGGACCTATATGCCCTTCTTCCATCCAGTCTCTCCTTCCCCAATCCGACCTGCAGCTTCAGGATTTATGGATCCAAGGATCCTCAGAGCTGGCAGTTCCTCCAACCTCGACGCCGGCGATTACCTTGAGTTCCTCGGATCAGACTTGTTTGGATTCGAGCAACTCTCGGGGCCGAGAATGGGGAGTCTGATCTGAGGGAATGGAGGTGTATTCAGCTTCGATTTTGTTGGATCCAAGCCGTACCTTCAGAATCCTGACTACCTTGGCCTCAGCCCCGATCCTCATGGCGGAGCTAGGGAGAGCTTCTTCCTTGTTGGTTGCTAAGGAGGTGCGCTCTTCTTCGGCCTTCTACGTGGTGGAGAGGGTTCTCTCCCAAGGATTGAGACCCCAGCCCATCGCCTTGGACTCCGCCCAGGCTCCCGTGGATTTGGTCACAACTCCCATCAGCTTGTCCCAGGGACAGCCCGTGCTAGAGGACCCCAGGTGGATGCCGTCATGGAACTCCCCGTGACTTACGAGCCCTCTTCAGGGAGTCCCACTGAAGAGGGTCCCCGTAAGCACTCGTGTAAAAGGAGGCACATGGACCCCTCCCCCTGAGTCCCTTACAGAAGATACGGACTTGGATGAAGGTGAAGGTTCCCCCAGGTCACCTCCCGAGGATGTCTCCTTTGGAGACATCATGGAAATCCTCAGCCAGAGGGGAGGTTGGTCAGCCCCAAAACCCTCTACGGATGAGTCAGTATTCCTGGAGGCCTTTGGTATGGGCCCATCTACATCCTGGGTGTCCCCTCCTGCAGATCCATTACCACGCGGGCATGGAAGTAGCCTGACACCATAGAGCCAATACCCAAATGCCCGGACACGATCCTTTCTCTTCCCACAGACAGGCCTGGTACAAGGGATCCCTGGTGGATGCTATGGTGGTTGCAGCTGCCACCAAGAGAGAGCTTGCACAGGAAAGTTCTTCTGTCCACCCTCCAGACAAGGAGTCTAGGGTGGTGGATCGGTTCGGGAAGCAAGTCTTTTATTCAGCAACGTTTTCCATACGAGCTGTAAATTATTTGGCACACGTCATTCCAGTTCAGCGAGACCTAGTCAGTGAATTTGCTGTGTCGCCCCAGAGTCTTTGTCGCCAGAGGACAAGCGGCTATTCTTGGCAAAAATGTCGACTCTGAAATGTTTCAAACACATCCATACGTCTTCTTTTCCCATACCATGGAAGGAGCGGTTAGGGTGGCTGGGACCGGCTTAGCTATGAGGTGACACGCTTGGCTCAGACTTTGTCAATTCGCGGACCCCTTCAAGGTGTCATTCACAAGTGCTCCCTTTCATGGTTCTTTCCTGTTCGGGATGACTGTTCGTGACACCCTGGTTCAGAGCGAGAAGGACAGGAATAGTCTGTCTTCTCTAGCCCTCAAAGATCCTTTTCTAGGAATCAGAGTGCAAAAGAAAATGTGGTTCTGAAAATCTCCCTTTTCCCGGTACTCTCAGGACAACTCATCCCCTAGAGGCAGAGGGGGACAAGACAGATGCCGCCCCAGAGGCAGAGGGGGCCCAAGGAGCTTTGGGTCTAGGGAGACCTTTTCGGATAGACCTGTGCAGCAACCCTGAGGGGTTGCCCAACTGTTCTACTCTGGAGACAGTCTGGGGAAGATTGTCATTGCACCTAATGGCTTGGAAGTCCATTACGACGGACCATTTTGTGCTCCAAATAATATCTAGAGGCTACTCCTTTCTGCATCTTGCAGTCAACCTAGGGATTACCATCAACATCTCCAAGTCTCGCTTGAACCCGACACAGACCTTGGAAATTCATAGGTGCATGGGTGGACACTCTACTATTGCAAGTTTTTCTCACTCTGGACAGAGTCCAGAACCTATGGGCTCATGTGTCAGTGATCCTCAGTCCCAGGACACCAACGGCAAGCGATGTTCTCCGAGCCCTTGGCTCCATGGCCGCAGCAACCTCAATCCTTCCCTGTACACGCCTTCACATGCGGGTGTTTCATTGGACCCTGGCAGTTCAGTGGTCTTGGTTAGACCTCCCCATGGACTATTCAATATGAATCAGCAGGGCCTGCAAGATTTCTCTTTCCTGGTGGCTCCAATCGCTGGATATCTTGGCAGGTCGTCCCTTCATAACACCCACAGCCCAAGCCACAGTGACCAAGGATGCTTCCCAGCTCGGGTGGGGGGGCACTATTTGGGGAGGACTGTCCAAGGCACGTGGTCCCAGACTGACACCAAAGTGCATATCAGTGTTCTGGAGATGAGGGCAGTGCTTTTAGCATTGCAAGCCTTTCATGCTGTTCTTCCCCCAGGGACGATTGCAGTTCAGTCAGATAAACATGTCTATTGTCTGTTACATCAACAAATAAGGAGGAACCAGATCTTACCCTCTCTGTCGTGAGGCCATGAGAGTGTGGGAGTGGACGATCTCCACCATTCGGTTTCTGATTGCAACGCACATCCCGGGACGCTCCAACACTTTAGCAGACAGACTGAGGTGGGCTATTCTAATGCCATACGAGTGGTCTCTGAAACAGTCAATAGCGGAGGAGATCTTCCTTGCGTGGGGTCAGCCTTGCTGCAATCTCTTCGCATCTCCTTCCAGCTGCAATCTCTTCGCATCTCCTTCCAACGCGAAGTGCAGCAAGTTCTTCGCCCTAATCCCCTCACCACCGGACTCCCCAGAGATTTTCTCGTCCATGCTTGGCCTCCCGGGTTACTGTATGCTTCTCCCCCGTTACCTCTCATTCCGAAGTTTCTTCAAATATCTTGCCGACTGGGGTGCAAAATGATCCTCATTGCCCTGTTCTAGCCTCATCAGGTGTGGTTCACCTTCCTCTGGTCTCATGTTCTAACTCCTCCTTGGATTCTGGATCCCTGCTCAGATCTCATCTCTCATCTCTCATCCCTTGGGCATCAGTCCACCCGATCTAGGCAGCCTCAAGCTGACTGACTGGTTACTCCAGTTCCCCCTGATTACTAAGACTCCTGGTCTGTCATCTTCAGTAAAGAATATTTTGGTGGCATCCCAGAAAGCTTCCACTAGGAAGGTTTATTGCAGCAAATGGAAATGATTCTTTATTTGGGCTTCTCGGAGGAACCTAGATCCCTTTACGGCCCCGATTCCTGCAGTGTTGGGAGTTTTTGTCCAATATTTTCCAACAAGGGGCTAGTTCCTCCACGGTGAAAGTACAACTGGCAGCCATATCTAATTTTCATGTCGGCGAAAATATGAATGCTGTGGCCTCTGAGATTGTGTAAAGCTTTTCTGAAAGGTACTTTTGTTTTACGTCCCCTGGTTAAGGATTTTGTCCCTCCTTGGGACCTTACCCTAGTTCTGCAGGCGTTGGTGGCTCCCCCATTCGAACCAGCAGCGTCAGTAGATTTGAAATTCTTGTCCTGGAAGACAGCTTTTCTAATGGCGATTACTTCGGCCAGAAGGGCTAATGAGATCCAAGCTTTGTCTGCCGTGCTCCACACGAACCCTTCTTTCTTACCGAAAGTTACTTCTGAATCAAATATTAACCAGATGATTAATATGCCTGTTTTCTTTCCAAATTTTCAGAACAAGGGTGAATATAAGCTGCATTTGCTACATGTTCATAGACGGCTTCATTTCTATGTACATAGGACTAAACAATTTCATAAGTCTGACCAGTTATTCATGTCCTTTTCCAGACCCTTTTTGGGCAAAGCCGTTTCCAAGGTCTCCTTAGCTAGATGGATTACACAATGTATACTGTAAGTCTATTAGGATAAAGGTCTGTCCCAACCTGGTCCTGTTAAAGCTCATTCTGCCAGATCTATGGCAACTTCTGCTGCTTTTTGGTTTAGCGTTTCACTGGATGATATCTGTGCAGCAGCAACCTGGGCAAGGTCGCATGCATTTATTTCTCATTATAAGTTGGATTTGATCTCTAGAGGGAGAGCATCCTTTGGCTCTGCGGTGCTCAGGAATATCCTTCCATGAGGGCCTCCTAGGAGTTTTGGTAGCTGATGACTCTGTCCCACAGGTTGCAGATAAATGAAGTTAACTACTTCAGATAAAGAAGTTATGTACTCACCATAAAGTTCCATCTGAGTAGTTATATTTCATTTTCTGCAACCGTCCCGCCCTCCTTCCCTCAAACTTGTTCTAGGTTAAGTGCTGATGTTCATCGTGTTTCACTGTTGCAGTCATTACACTTGGGTTATCCTGCTGACAGGCTACCCGCAGTCGGCCTGAATTCCAAAGTATTGGTCCGGTGTCTGTTGCTGTTGCCTCTTCCCTGATGTCAGTGCACCAGGGGTATAAAAGATGCAGCCGATGCCATTTCCTTCAGTTTTTCTTGCCGCGCGGTGCCTGAAGCAAAAGCAGTTCGCAAGTGCCGGTCGACCGACTCCAGAGATTTTCAAAATTGAAATTCAGATCCGAAGTCTTCTATAAAGCTAAGTACCCCGTTGGGGAAACTTTTTTCTTGCTCCAGACCGATGTCAGAAAAAGTTAATTTTATTTCTTGTGGGAAGCAAATACCTCATAAGGATTTTCACTCTTACTGTATTCCTTGCCTAGGCCATGACCACAACGTTGCTAGTTGTTGGTTTTGTGCTTGATTTAACCAACACATTATTAAGCGTCTGTACGATTTTGCTTTTCATTACTTTGGCCGAAGGTTTAACTACATAATGCTGTCAGAATAGCTGATGACCTGAGTTCATAAAAAGCACAAGGAAAAAGAAAAGGACAGGCATCCGAGGTCCAAAACAGACGATGAAGCCTCTTCTAGGTCCTTCGCCGGTTTTCAGTGAGGTGCTTTCGCAGCCCCTGACACCCGCTACCTCAGAGCCACAGGCCGCCTCTGACTCCCACGTGGAGACAGCTAGGCCTCTGGATATTCAAGGTATTGGGCCTTTGGAAACTGATCTCTCAGATGGGTCTGGAGCCGCTGAGCAGGCATCTGCTTCTGAGGGTGTTTTCAGACCTACACAGCTTTATATCAAGCCAACTTCAGCATCAAAGACTAAAACAGTTTTAAAGATAAAGAAACAAGTACAGCACTCTCCAGGACAGACTTCCATGCCTAAGAAACAGATGCTCAAAATGGCCGAAGACCTAATTACTTTGATCAGGGGTTCCCATCCCCCTCCTGATAAGAGGCCTAGGCAAGACACTGAATATGATTCCTCTGATCAGGTTTCCATTTTCTCTGACTCCTCTTCAGAACAGGGATAGTCTGTTCCTCCCTATGAGGATTCTGATGCTGATGAATCTATTCCTTCAGCTTCTCCTCCTGAGGATTTCTCATTTGGAGAAACCTTGCATACCATGAGGGAGCATTTCCATTGGGAGAGCCAAGATTATTCAGATTCTTAGAAAAGGCTCAGAGACTTTCTTTTACTACCGCAGCACAGACCTCTTGTTATTCCTCTTGTTTTAGACATTGTAGATGTATTTTCAGAGTCCGGCCTGTCTCCTGACTCTTTACCACCTGCACCCGTTAAGCCAGACAGATACTACAGGGTTCCAGATTCTCATACATTTCTATATAAAAACCCTGCTGCTGACCCAGAAACTATTTCACAGGGTCCCAAAGGGGTCAAGGCTGCTACTGCAAAAAACCCCCTGTCCCCTCAGATAGAGATTCTAGGGCACTGGACAGATGGGAGAAAAAGTTTACACTTCTGCTACCTTGGCTGTAAGAGCTTTAAATTGTCAGTTTCATATGCTTAAATATCAGCAATATTTAATGTCTCTGTTAAAACAGAAAATGTTGACAAATTCTGAATGTGCTGAGAACAAGGAATTGCAGGAATTATTGCATGCAGCTGAACAAGTGGGAAAACATATTTTGCAATGTGGTTATGATTCACTGGAGGCCTCTTGCAGGGCCGCTGTAACAGGCTCCGTCATTAGAAGGCATGCTTGGTTAAAGGAACAGACTCTGCCTGATCATGTTAAAGCAAAATTATTGGATGCTCCATTACAGCATGATACTTTGTTTGGATTTAAGGCAGAAGAGGTGTTTGAAGAAAATAGAGGATAAAGCTAAATCTATGCAGACAGTGAAGGATTTCTTACAGGTGCAGACACCCAGATTTAGCAGAAACTGGCCTTCTAAGAATTGGTCCTGTCCCGTGTCAGACAGGCCACAAAGAGGCAGATGCCCTAGAGGCATACAACAGCCCCAGGGCTCATAGAGGCCAAAACAGTGGGGTGCTTCTACCTCCAAAAGCGGAGAAGACAAATCACAGCCATATAGGAAATGGTCCCAATGAGTTCCCTCTGCCAATGCCAAGCATTTATCTTTTGGCAGCACCCTTAGGGGGAAAGCTAGCACTTGTTTCACAAAATTGGCACATGATTACCCAGGACAAATGGGTCTTAAATATAGTCTCTCAGGGCTATAGGTTCCACTTTCACACCCTTTCAAAGGCAAAAGGTATGCCAGACCTGCCACTCAATCAATGGGCAGAGGCACAAAATCAAGTTTCATTTCTCATGGAAATGAGGGCTATTCAGCCAGTGCCATAACAAGAGCAGGGACAAGGACTTTACTCAAGACTTAGTGCCAAGAAAGGACAAAGCATGGAGAACGATTCTGGACCCGTCTATTCTAAATACTTTTCTGGACGCTCCGAAATTCAAAGTGTTGACTTTGCAGTAGCTTCTGCCCATGCTGGGCAAAAAGGCTTGGCTTGTAACTTTGGACCTCAAAGAGGCATACCTGCATGTCCCAATCAGACAATCTTGCTCAAAATAACTCAGATTCATAGCTGGCTCAATGCACTACTGATTCTCTGCACTGCCCTTTGGCTTATCTACTGCGCCCAGGGTCTTCACAAAATGCCTGGCACCAGTAATTGTATTTTGCAGACAAAGAGGAATTCAAATATATCCCTACTTGGACGACTGCCTTATTCAAGCAGAGGCCAAAGACATTCTACTAAAGCATCTGATGTTTGTAAAAAGATTACTAATTTACCTAGGGTACACAGTAAACGAAAATAAATCAAAACTAGTACCCTCTCAAGAGATAATATTCCCGGGTGCAAGCTTAAATACAACTGCCCAGATGGCTTATCTCACGCCAGACAAAGACATCTGACTTGCTTCGAAAACATGGCAACAATGACCCAGTTATCTGCAAGAAAAATTCTGCAGGCCCTGGGCTACATGGCCTCCTGCATTCTGCTAATTCCATATGCAAGACTGCATATGAGGAAACTACAATGATATCTAAAACGTGTTTGGACTCAACATTGCAACAGCCTGGAAACCTTAATTTCCCTCATTCCCTGCCTGCAACAGGAGTTCCGATGGTGGGCACAGGCCTGTCACCACAACAAGGACAGCCATTCACTTTACCCACAACCAGGCAAATACTAACAACAGGTGCATCAGATTATGCCTGGGGGGCCCACATGGCAGGAAAATATATTCAGGGCACATGGCCCCCAAGCCAAAGGCATCTACACATCAATCAAAAAGAGATGCTAGCTGTACAAAATGCCCTGACAGCCTTCAAGGACCTACTTCATTCAGGACAGCTGCTGATAAAGACGGACAACACCACAGTCATTTGGTACATAAACAAGCAGGGGGGCACACATTCCTACCCCTTCTGCATACAAGCCATGATTTTGTGGAACACAGCATTGACTTACCAAGTACACCTGCAAGCACAATTCCTGCCAGGAAAAACAAATGCTCTGGCAGACAAACTAAGCAGAAACCTCATGGACCCTCACAAGTAGAAACTAGATCCACAAATCTTCAGCATGATAACAAGGAAATGGGGACACCCAGACATAGATCTTTTTGCCTCCTCTCACAACTGCCAACTTCAGAGATACTGCACAAGGACTTATCACAAACAAGCGTGGAAAATGGATCACTGTCATTTAGCTGGAACAACCTTACAGTTTATGCCTTTTCTCCACTGCCTCTCTTCCCCAAGGTACTCCTAAAGGTCAGACAAGAGAAGCCACAAATTATACTGATTGCCCCCGCCAACACTGGTACCCAATCCTAAGGAGCTTGTCCCAAGGCCCAGCCTGGACATTGCCTCAAATTCCTCATTTACTGACCCAACAAAACAATCGGATCCTGCACAGCCAACTGAGAATTCTAAATCTAGCTGCATGGCAGATGCTGTAACCATTCAGAATACACATCTCTCTAAAGCGGTTATGGATGTCATTTTGGAGGCCAGGAGGCCCAGCACCAGAAAATCTTATGCAGAAAAATGGAAGAGATTCTATGCTTGGAACCAGGCACAAGGAATTGACACGCTTGTTCCAAATATTCCTCAGATTTTACAATATCTAACTGAGATGCTGGACAAAGGCCTATCCTTCTCATCCATTAAGATAACGCCTCTGCCATTTCAGCTCATTACAATACAGACCCACCTATTTTTTCATATCCATTGCTTAGACAGTTCTTCAGGGAGCCAAAAACATAAGATCCTCAAGGAGAGCACCAATACTTGCATGGGACCTCAATTTTGTCTTGTAAAAACTCACACTGCCTCCTTTTAAGCCAGCCAATACAGCTGACATAAAATTCTTATCATGGAAAACAGCTCTGCTCCTAGCAATAACTTCAGCAAGAAGAGTCTGAGTTACAGGCATTAATGGCTGTGGAACCTTTTATTATCTTCCATCTGGACAGGGTTTTTCTAAGGACAAACCCAACATTTATGCCTAAGGTAGTATCCAGTGTGGCTCTTAACCAAACCATTAATTTGCCTACATTTTACCCAAACCCGCAGAATAAAGGGGAGAGACTTCTGCATTCTTTGGACATACACAGACAGCTACACTTCTACTTGGACAAAACTAAAGCTTTTAGAAAGACTGAGCAACTTTTAGTGGCATATGCTGCAGGATCACAAGGAAAGGCCATCTCAAAGCAGACTATTTTGAAATGGATAGGACACTGCATTCATTTCTGCTATTCACAACATGGTAAGTCAGTGCCTAAGGGCATTAGACCACATTCTACCAGGGCAGCAGCCACCTCAGCAGCCTTCCTCAGAGGAGTACCAACCAAGGATATTTTGGAGGCTGCAACTTGGACTTCAGTGCACACTTTTACTAAGCACTACCACTTGCCTTTTTACTCTAAATCCAGAGCAGGCTTTGCCATTGCAATCTTGCAGGGCCTTATGACCACTCCTAATTCTATTTAGACCCAGCCGCCCAACCTCAGCTTTGGGATTCAACCCAAGTGTAATGACTGCAACAGTGAAACATGATGAACAAAGTACAGTTGTGTACCTACCATAAATGTAGATGTTCGAGTGTATTCACTGTTGCAGTCCAGGTTACCCACCCACCATTCCCCTTTCTTTGCTGGGACTTATCTGTACTTCTCTATCTTATACAACCTATGTGGTGTATTTGCTAGTAAATGAAGGTATTGTTTATTTTAGTGCATGCTTTTATTAGCAATGTTTTTTAGCCTACCCTTTTGGGGGCACCTGACATCTGGGGCAAGAAAAACTTAAGAAAATGGCGTCTGCTGCATCTTTTATACCCCTGGCGCACTGACGTCAGGGAAGAGGCGACAGCAACCGACACCGGACCGAGACTTTGGAATTCAGGCCGACCAACAGTGAATACACTCGAACATCTACATTTATGGTAGGTACACAACTGTACTTTGAGTTACTAATAGTTTGAATAGTGGCAAACTCTATCTGAGGGAAGGTAGGAGGTGTGAGGGATTATGGGTAAGGGGAGGAGCTTGGAATAGATGCTTGAAAAAATGTTGCCAGCTCTGATCCGATATGGATCCGAATACCTGCAGGTTGCAGAAAATGAAGTATACCTACTCCGATGGAATGTTATAGTGAGTACATAACTTCTTTTTTTACCTCCAAGGATAAAGACTCTAAGAAAAGGTCTCTGGACCACATTACTACATCAACTCTGTCCTCCAAGCTTCCTGCCAAGATTTCAAAAAAAATTGGATCCAACTACATCGAAGCCAAAGTCTCCTTTGACCTGGTCACCAAGGTTTTTGCCAGAGGCTATATCCCCTTGGCTACACCATCCTTTTATTCAAGAGGCACCCAGGAGACATTCCAGACCACCATCAATCAGCTATTCCCCAAGGTCTTCTAGGAGGTTGTCTGAGGTGGAAGTGGATATGATGATGAGGAATTTCCTCAGAGCTCAGATCCAGATGGGGAATGATCCTAGCTCTGGTTTTGGAGCCCTTAGATCTAAGAATGCTAAGGATATTCTCATCAGATCCAAAGATGGGTGCTTAGACTCTGACAGCATTCCCGAGCCACCAAGCTTTGATGTTGTCAGCGCGGGAGGACTCACTCAGCCAAAGTGTCTACACCGGCTCTTGGGGTTGGAGTCCACTCTGAAGCATTCAGAGCCATCTCTTCCTCTAGGGGCGTCAGCGCTGGTCAGCTCGAGTCTGACTCATTCTGTGAGATGGGGTGCTTGGGGGACTTTAGAGTTTATTGGTGCAGACATCTTCAGCTCCAGTGTTGTGAACTTCTGTTTTTGCTAGACCCTCTGCCTATGAGCTAATGGTGAGGGATTTCTCTCTACCTATAGAAGAGGACACCTGTGCCATCTTGGATCTTGCTTCTGTTCCACCATCAGGTTTGAGTTCTGATCCTCTGTCACCTTTAGTCCACCATGACAGCCTACCCAGTTCAGCCTTCAGACAGTAACTAGAGGCTCCCTGGCTACTTCTGATACCACACCATCCCACTGATGAGATCCCTAGGGAGAGGACTTGTAAAAGGAGATGCCTAGAATGCTCTCAGGAATCTCTCATGGAAGACACTGATTTTGATGAAAAGGAAGTGGCCCCCAGTTCTCCAACTGATGATATTTCCTTTGGAGAAATACTACAAATTTTAAAACAAAAGTATATGGTCTTACAAACTCCCTTCCCAGGAGGTGTGTGCATTTCTGGAGGCCTTCAGGTCTAGCTCAGCTACATCTTGTGTGACCCTCTGATATTTGAGCTAATGAATCTGGTCTCATGCCACTCATGGACAGAACTGGATATTGTAGAACCAATCCCTAAGAGACCTGATAAAATTTTACCCTCCCTCCACCTGAAAGGCAGGGCACACTGGAGTAAAGGGGTCCAATAGATGCTGTGGTTATGGCAGCAGCCACCAAGAAAGAGCTTGTAGAGCAGAGCACATCAGTACATCCCTCTAACAGGGAGTCTAGGGCCTTGGACAGAATTGCAAAGTGCATCTGTGTCTCAGTGACTTTTGGCGTGAGGTTGTTAAATTACTTGTCACATTTTACCAGACTGCAAATAGATTTGATAAAGGAGCTCTGAGTCTCTTTCTGGGTCCATGTCTGTGGAGGGCCAGAAGAAATGTTTTTTCACAACTGGCCAACCTTCAGTCCTTATCTAACCCATTCATAAGGCTGATTCCCATGCTGCAGAGAGCACCTCAAGGGCTGTGGGTTCAGGCATAGCTGACAGAAGATATTCCTGGATGCACCTGTGCGACTCTGCAGACCCCTTCAGGTCTTCGTTCATCGACACCTCATTTGATGGATGATCTCTGTGTGACCCAAAAGTAAATAAAATTCTCTCTAGAAGTGAGCAGGAGGGAAAGACCTTGCCTGCAATTGGGATCCATTTCCGTACCCCTCAGAAACCCTTTTCATGGAATCAGTGAGGAGTTAGAAAATGTGGTTTTCTAAATCCCAAGGTCCATTTTATGACTCAGAGGGAAATCTCTAATGGAAGATGCCCCCCTTGTGGCCAAGGTGGCCCACAAAACCAGGACTTCAGGGATTTCTTCTCGGATAAACGCCATCAGTGCTCCTGAAAGTTTGCCCAGCAGTTTTTCTCTGGAGGCAATTTGGGGGGGGGGGTTCTCTGCACCTAGAAGCCTGGTCTTCTATCACAACAGGTTCCTGGGTGCAGAGGAACATATCCAGAGTGTATTTCATACCACTCAAATTTCACCTGTGAAAGTGAGGAAGGTCACTGATGTTCCACTTAGTCGGAGGGACACAGCAGCTCTGGAAATAAAAAAGCTCCTAGAAAAGATAGTAATCTAGAAAGCCCCCACAAACCAGATTGGATCCGGACTTTACTCAATGTTCTTTTTATGCCTAAGTAAACAGGGGACTTGAGACTTTTATTTTGGACCTCAGTAAACTAAACTAAATTTTTAAGATACTCAGTTCTGGATGGGTACAGTTCAGTCCATTCTACCACTGTCATGAAAGGACGATTGTATGTGTGCTTGATAAATCTTCAAGATGCATAACATCACATCAAAATGAACAGGAGTTCCAGAAGGTACCTGCGGCTCCAGCTGAGACAGTTATTACCAATTCAAAGCACTGCCGTTTGGTCTCACCACAGCCCCCAGGGTGTTTACCAAATGCATGGCAGTGGTAGCAGTTCACCTACTTCTGCTGGGATTATGGGTGTTTCTGTATCTAGACAACTAGCTCCTGGTTTCGCTGACCAGGCTCTAGTTCTACAAGCCAGGGGACTACTTGCTCCAGTTGTACCACCATCTGGGCATCACAGTCAGCTACAACAAATTTACATCTCATTCATTCACAGAACCTGGTGTTTGTAGGTGCTGTTCTAGACATGATCAATTAGTCTGTACCTCCAACAAGAGTGCAAACTCTAAGATCCCAGGTTTGCATATTCATCTTCACCAGTATGGCTAGTTCTTTATATTTTTAACATCCCTCTTTTAAGAGAGGACTAATGTTTCTGTTATGTCCAGATGGCTGCAATCTCTAATTTTCATTCAAGTGAAAATCACTGTTATTTGGCTTCATCTTCATTTTGTAAAACTTTCTGAAAGGTACTTTTAGACCTCCAGTCAAGGACCCTGCGTCTTCTTGGGACTTGTGTTTTACTTAAAGTCCATTTGAACCCTCCACCAAATCAGACCTAACATCAGACCTAACATTTTTCCTACTTACCATTATTACCATTACTTTAGCTAGATGAGTATCTAAACTCCAGACCCCTTCTTCCAAGCTTTCATAGCTGGTCTTTTGTAAGGACAGGGTGTCTTTATGCACTAATCCATCCTTTTTGCCTAAGGTGGCTTCTAAGTCTAACATAATCAGGTCATCAATCTCCCAGTTTTCTTCCCAAAGTCTCCATTTCTTGTAACAGATTGGGCGTGTCAGTTTCCAAAGTAACTTTAGCCAGATGGTTGACTGATTGCATATCCTTTGTCTTTAAACAGAGAGGTTTATCTTTGCCACCAAAAGCACATTCAACGAGGTCTATGGCAACCTCTTCAGCCTTTTGATCATAAACTTCAATAGATGACATCTGTGTAGCTGCCACTTGGTCCAGTGCTCGTACCTCTATTGCTCATTACAAGCTGAACTTGATTTCTAGGAACAGAGCTGCTTTAGGTTCTGCAGTAGTCCACAATATCCTTCCAATGAGGACCACCCAAGGTTCATCTAGCTGGGGACTCTGCCCCATCAGTTGAGGAGTGAATGAAATTGACATCAGATGCAGAGTTATCTACTTACCATAGCGAAGGACCTGTGTTGTCCATTTTCATTCTTCCTCAACTTCCTACCCACCTAACCCCCTTCCCTTTATTCCTGGAGGATACCCAAGAGATTTTTCATAGGAATTCTTCATCCCTTGTTTGAGTTCCCGTTTTATATTTGCTGTTTCTTTTCTATTCTGTATAGAATAAACTATTGTTTTTGGGAGTAGAAACTTAATTTTGAGGTGTGTTAGGTTGGTAGGGCATTACTGGTAAGAAGAGTTTGAGAGTTGGATCCGTGAATCTAGTGAAGCAGCTGTGTCTGATCTGAGACCCATCAGTTGAGGAAGAATGAAAATGGACAACACAGATCCATCATTACAGTGAGTACATAACGTTTGTTTTTTTTTGGGGATTTTTTTTTTTGGTAAAGATTCATGCTGCTACGCAGTCTGGCTTCTTTTTCCAACTTCCATAATGACATTGACTCTTTCTGTTGCATCTTACAAGGTGAGTAAGGCCTACCTGAAAAGAACCTACCTTTCTTTTACAACCTCCTATTAAAGATCTGGTTTCACCTTGGGACCTCAGTGTTGTCTTGAAAACATTTACAGAAACCTATTCAGCACAGCTAAATTTGTTGTCCTGTGAAACTCTGTTTTGGTGATAGATACATAGTGCCACATGGCTCGTCCTCCCTTCCTTAATTAATTTTTCATAAAGAGAGCATGTTCCTCAGTACTAATCTCTTCTTTCTTAGCCAAGATTGTGTCCAAAAGTAATTTGATCTAGCCTAGCCATTTGACTGTTTTCTTTCTGAAACATTCATACCCTGAACATTCATAGTTAACTGAGATTCTCTCTTCATTGGACAGAAATATTCTGGAAAGACTAGCAATTGTTTGTCTCCATGGCAAACAAATTGGAACAGAAAGTGTCTTAGATAAGCTTGTCTACTTGGTTATCAGATTGCATTTCCTTTTCTCTATATTTCATAGAACAAATCTTTGCCAACAAGAACAAATGTACATTCTGCAGTGTGAAAAAATACTTCTATAACCTTTTTTCAGAAATTCCACTGTGGATAAAATTTCTGCTGCTACAACTTGGTCTGTTACAAACTAAAAAAAATAGAAATTCATCATCTTGTCCAGTTCAAGGGCTTCTTGAGGAAAAACAATCCTAAAATATGTCTTGTCCTGTCATACCACCCAGGATCACAGGTAGCTTTGGATTCTGACTTCTCAGTCAGATTGGATGGACAGTATTAATAGAATATAGAAGTTCTATGCTTATTATAATTCTGCATCCTTTCATCCTAAGCTATTCCTATATGGCATCCATTCCAGATTATCATTTTTGAGGATCTGTCAGACCAGCTGGAAGCCCTTCTTCCCCATTTCTCCGGCATTCCTCCAAGAGTCATGACATCTGTTAGTGAGCAAACTCAGTCTGAGGTAAGTCAGTGCCAAGGGGAATTTTTGGGAGGGGGGAGTCTTAAAGGAAATTGAGGCTTGGAGCACTAGCTGAAACAGATCAGATTGAATCTGACAAGGGGCTTGGTACCAATCATTCTTATCAGACAGACTAGGACGAAAGCATCCAATGTTATGATAGGCACATCACTTCTGTTTTTTTTTTTTTTTTTTTTTTTTTTTTTGAGTAATGTTAAGCTACGAGTAACTTAAAAGGAACATGCCCACTTATATTCCTTTTGCACAATGCAACATACAATTTCTTTATTAGATCAGTGTTGTAGTAGCCATTAAAATATGAGATGTCTCCTTCCAGGGTAACCATATGTCCAGCTAGCCTGCAAAGCTTTTGTGTTCCTTCTTCGTATGCCATATGTTCACCCTTAGCACAGGAGAGTGTGCTTGTATAAGAAGATAGTACAGAGGAGCCAACTCTGGACTCTGTTGCTGTTAGTATGCTAATGAAGGCTTTTGTCATATTTGCAAGTTATAGTACAGGAGGTCAGCTTTAGCTGCTTAGACTTCAACTGGATAAGTATCCCATTGAGGATGTTTCCCTTTCATCTATAGATTTATTAAAAAAAAATTGTTTTCCATCTGTCAGAAAAGGCAACTGTGTTTGTGTTGGACAAATCCTGCATAAAGGTTTTCACTCCAGTTATGTTTTTTTTTTTTCCCTCTTGCCTAAGAGAAGAACGCAACATTAGATCATATCCTATTTGTCTTTCTTTCACTCCAGATTCAGGAGTAGACTAAATTCCATCCAACTGTTTGTCAAAAAATAGATGTTTGAGGGCCTTTGTTTAAGCAGCCATATCAGCTTATTACCCAGCAACAACTACCCTCCCAGCTGAAGAAAAAAAAAATGCCAAGGTAGGTGAGTGACAAAACCTGTGCAGCCACCTGTTTTGTTTTGACAGAGACCAACAACTCTCCTCCTCCTCTTCTTCGGGGCCCTCTAGTGCATCACCTGTGGAGGAGACTGCTGTGGGTAGAGACACTTGCATATCTCAACAGATCATTCCCCTGGTGGAGTCCATCAGGAAGGGAGAGCCACATATTATCTAGTCTGAGGTGGAGGGGGCATACATCAGGTACTGGCAAGTGAAGACGTCAGCAGGTCACCAGTGATTTCTCACTTATGGCTTTGATCCTGAAGACTATATGTATGGACACTCCAAAGAAATACACCCAAAGGACTTACCGTCTTCTACTCCTCAAAAAAGGAATTCAGGAGGATTGCTTTAGTTTGGAAATGGATTATTTAAGACATCATAGTCCTTTCAGCCCATTGTTCTAGCCGCTAACACTTCATTTAAGAGGTGAGTTCATTATTTTTTCAGAAGAAAACATTCTATCAGTATCTGGTCAGGAAGGATAACATTTTGCTTCACAAATGTCTTCCCCACATTATGTAAATCAAACCAAGTGTACCCTTTACTCAGATTCCCCAAATGAGGAAATTTCCTTTGGATGTACTAATGCAGCAATGAAGGATTTCTTGAAATTGGCAGGGAAAGAAGTATCCCAATTCTCAAGAGTATTATGATCTCCTTGGTATGTATTCTCTTAAACCTGTGGCCATCCCCTCAGCCATAGGTGCCTTAGAGAATGTTTTTTCTACTGCATTATCTCCATACTTTCAACCACTGGCTCCAAAGAAAGCTGGTAGGCTCTGTAGAGTTCCAGATATGCACAAGTATGTTTCTACGAACCTTTCTTTAACCCCTGCCGTTATTTCATTAGCTGAAGAAAGACTTTAAAACATTTCCTTTTGTTAGCCATTTCCCTAATGACATCGATGACTGTGCTTTTGATAGATTAGGCAAAAAGTTTACACTTCCTCAGTTTTGTCCTTTAGAGCTGTAAATTGTTAAAGACATATGTATATGTACCCCTTGTACATTTTTTTACAAGTATGCAGCAATTCTTGGGTAGCTTCCCTAACTCTGAGATTAAATATAGTCACTTGTAAATGGTCAGTTCTGCATTTCATGTTAATAAACACATTGTAAAATGTGCATATGATGTAAATGCTGTTGCCATGGCTGCTGCTGCTGGGACTGTTAAATGCCCTTCTGGAAAAGACCTTTTACTTGCTAAGTCCGCTGCTGAGGCTGTTAAATTGAGATAAAGTCCATAATCCAGGTACATTTTCCCAGAAACCTTTAAGTCAAGCCAGCAAACATCTTCCAAACAACAGTTTAAAAAGAAATGGTAAGGTAGCACTAACGTGAATGGGTCTCAAGGATCCTCCTGCCAATGACTGTTTTTGCCCTTCTGTCTTCTCACCTTGGCTTTCCAATCATAATTGCAGGGGATCCTTTCCCATGTCTTCCAGCATGGCAAGCAGTAACATCAGATATTCATTATTCTCACTGCCTCAGTGGCATATGGCACACACCCACATTGGCAGCTTTCCAGAGCTCAGAATTCCTTCATGTTACTCCTTGTGATAGGTGATTGGTCCTGCCATCTTTGGAAACTTAACCCTGTCACAGAGAGACCGAGGAGGGAATTCTGATCTATGAAAAGCTGCCAGTGTGGGTTTGTGTAGGCACAGAACCCATATGCCACTGAGGCAGTGTGAATGATGCACATATGAAGTTATTGATTGCCCAGCTGGAAGACACAGGAGGGATTCAGTCTTTCAGTGCCAGTTGTAGGAATCACACAGTTGAATCTCCTCAGCAGCCTGCATTGGTGGATTACAGCTTCCAGACTCATATACACTGCCTTTGGTAATTCCCCTTCCTGTTTATTATGTACTGTAGTTTTTATTTCTTTATATATGTGTTAACATTTTATTTTAATATACTTGCCATTATCTGCTTGCTGTTAATTCCTTTGGGAATTCTAACTTGCTGTTGTGTTTGTATGTTTAATATCGCTTTTAATCAGATATGGGACTTTTCTAAAGTGTTTTATGACTTGTACTGGGAAACTGAAGTTTTGTGTTGTCATTTGAACTCTAAGGACCGTCTTGCACATGTAGAGTAGCAATTTAATTACCCCTATTGTTTTAACTTGCTTGTTTTGAAGTAATGTCAGGAAAATATTGTATTTTTCATGTTTCTTCTTCAGTTATGTGATATTTTAACACTGTTGTAGCCATTTCATTCTTAAATTGTGATTTTTCACAAATTATTTTATTTCCATTTTCTGTGGGGATTTTTTAATTTTAGATATGGGAATATCTAAGTAAATGTGTTTTGTTTTAAAGGTATTCTATTTGATTTAAGGGCACATATTTGATTTTTTCACACTATTTGTACACGTGAATTTTACTTGGTACTATGACTGTGGTGCTTTAGTTTAGATATTTTTGCTGCATTTTTGCCTGATGAGATATGTTGTTATGAATGAGATTGTATCTAATGTGACTCTAGTTTCAAAACGTGCTTTGAGAAGTTTCTTGGAAGGTGACGACACAATTTCTAGGAATGCATTCACTTCTGTGGTATAGAGAAGGTATACTTGATAACCAGAATTTTGTATTTAAAAATGACATTTGGAATGCTCTTTTAAGTTCTGAATTTGTATTTTGTCCTGCTGCCACCTAGATTCTCAAACAATGGGATGACAGAGGTATGTTAATGCATGGGGTGTCTAGAATGTTTCATATACTAAGTTCTCTCCTAACAAGGCATCTAACATCAAAGGGCAGAACCAAAAAAAAACAGCCTAACAAGAGTCAGAGTGCCAAGAGGAAATGACAGGAGGATTATGTTTTCAAACCAAATAAAAGGTGATGTCCTTCCATTTCACCATTGTAGTAGTCTAGTAGGGATCCCCTTCCCAGGGCAGCCCAGTGTCTGGCCAATATAGCAAAGCCTTTAGGTTATAATGGGTACACAGTGCTTCACACATATGTTGCCCATGCTTGGTGTAGGGAATAAAGGTGATGTCCAGATGTACCATCCTCAGACCTTCTTTGCTCCCAGTCCGAATGCCATCTTCAGTCATTGGTCTGAATGCTCATTCATCTCCTGATTACAAAGCCATTTTGAGATAAATGCCCTGTTGGTTTCTTTTTGATTTTCTTATCTTTAGTTTGCCTCATTCTGGTTGTTGGTTTCATGTCATCCAGAAAGGGGAAATGCCAGTGCTGAAGAAAGATTCCCCATAAAGACCATTACAAGGACTGTTTGTTCTATGTAGGCACTTCCCACGACCATATGTCTTGTGAGATTTGTCAAGCTTCCATCCCTAAAATGTTGCATAGTCTGCTTTCTTCCCTTGTGATTTATTTAGAGAACTGACTATTTAAACTGTTGGCTAAAGACACTGTGAAAGGATCTTCCCAGCATGAGGGTCAGCAGTCTGCGAAGAAAAAGACAAGGAAAGTTCAGTCAGATTCTTTGGCTGTATAAGTTGAACCAGACATCTCCTTGAAGTTGGTGAAAGCTAGGAGTATTGTTCGGTTTCCTTTGATTCCTCTGCCACGACAGCTTCAGAGTCCAGCATGGATCCGATTCCATGCACATCCATGGAGGCGTTGCAGATGTCTGCTTTGGATGTACAGGCGGAACCACAGCTGATAATTACTGAAGGGCCTGGGGGTGTTCCTCAGATATTAGTAGGGAAGAGTTTCCGACTACCTTTATAGAGTATTGTCAGGTAGAGCCTCCTAAATTGCTTAAGGCTGACATCCCACTTAAAAAGAAACAGAAAACTAAACACATTTCGGCTGCTCCAAAAGATCCTCAGAATGAATGGCAAAACTTCACTCAAGGCCTGTTTAATGCCCTTGTGGCTGTGAAGCCTCCACAGGAGGTTTTGTTCCTGCTCCTCCTTGGTCTCCTTCCTGCTCCTCCTTGGTCTCCTACCCCTCTTAAAAGGGCTAGGGAGCAGGATTCCTCTATTGATGAGGCTGATTATGATGAAGAGTCGCTTATTCCTTGGGATTCATTCTCCATTAGAATATGACTCTCCTTTTGAGGATATTTCATTTGGTGACACAATTTCCAGAATGATGGAATTTTTCAAATGGGACTGTACTAAGGTGTCTGATGTTCAGAAGACGTACTGTGAGCTTCTGTAGATGGAGTCTCATAGGCCCTGTGCTGTTCCTCCTGTTCTTGCTGCCCTGCTGGATGCTTTTTCCAGTGCTTCTCAGGCTTCTGATTCCCAACCTCCTGCTCCCATGAAACCTGATAGGTTTTATAAAGTGTCTGATTACTGCAAGTTTGTTTAAGCATCACTCTGCTGACCCTTCTGTGGTGTTAGTGGCTTCTGATATGCACTTCAAATTGTTGCCTTCAGCTAAATTTCTTTCCCTCTAAGTACAGCAGTACCATGGAGATGCTAGATACCCTCCTTTAGAGCTGTGAACTGTCAGAAACCTATGACCAGATACTTCTTGGCTGTTCTTTCACAGGCTTGTCAAGCCATTTCAGATCTTCCTGATTCTGAAGGGAAGGCCTGTGCTCTTGCCTTGCTAGAGACGTCCTCCCATGTTGCTTGCCATTCTATTAAATGCAGCTATGATGCAGTCAGTGCTTCATCTAGTGCTGCTGCTTTTGGATCTGTTTTGAGGATGTATTCCTGGCTCAGACTTCATCCTTTGCTTGATGATATCTAAGCTAAACTTATGGATGCTCCCCTGGGTAATAAAAATTTGTTTGGTGGTGCTGCTGCATAGTTTTAAGTCCCTGCAAGAAAAGGGTAAGGCCTTACAAGAGTTAAAGCATATTTTTGTGTCACCTGTTCCCAAGTTTCAGAGGAATTACCCTAATAAGCCTGCCTTTGTCCGTAGACGGTCCGATCCTCCCCCAAAGGTAAGAAGGGTGGTAGAAGGGCTCCCCCTGCTAAGGCTTCCCAAACTCCTTCTACTCAGAAGCCTCCTTTTCCTGACAAACTAGGTGCTGTGTGACTATCCTTGCCCTGTTCCTCTCCGACACATTTCTCTTTCTCTACATCTTTTCCCCGTCCAGTCGTTCACCAGGGTTATTACATGGTTTGGAAATCCCCTCCCCCATTTTTGGGCATTCCTCTGCCTCCTCAGGAACAACTACCTTTTTTTTCCAGAGGTTGTTCAAGTTTCATCTTGGAGGGGGGAAGGGGTTTTATTCCAGATTGTTCTTGGTCCCCAGGAAAGAAGGCACCTGAAGACCCATTCTGGATCTTTCTCAATTAAACACCTTTTTGAAGTTCCCTTCTTTTAAGATGCTGTCCCTTCAAACCTGGTTTCTGCTACTTCCTCAGGCGTTTCAAGTTTCCCTAGATCTCAAGGATGCTTATCTACACATTCATACTCGTCCCCTTTTCAGGATGTTTTTACATTTCTCTGTAGCTTCCTGGGATTTTCAGTTCTCTACTTTGTCATTTGGCCTCGCTACTGCCCCAAGGGTTTTCACCAAATGCCTCGCTCCTGTGATTGCATTCTGCGGGTTAAGGGGGGGATACAGGGCTTTCCTTACCTGGATGACCTTAAGACATCCTTTCTGGAGATATTACTTGAGCATCTGCACTTTGCTATTTCTCTCCTTTAAAGCCTGGAGTTTACTGTAAAATTTTCAAGTCATTCCTGACTCCTTCTCAGATCATGTTTTTTCTGGGATGCAGGCTCAAGTCTGTTCCAGTGCTGTCATTCCTGCCTACTCCAAAGACTTTAACACTGTTTTCTTTCAGTCTTTTCTTCCTCTGGCTTCAGTTACAGCCAGGGAGTTTCTAAGGGCTCTGGGTTTCATGGCTTCCACCATTACTATACTCCCTCTAGCCAAACTCCACATGGGAAAGCTTCTTTGGTTTCAAAAATCAGTTTGGCTTCAACATTCTTATCCTTTAATTTTCTAGGTCCTCTACTTCCATGCCTCAAGCTGGAGCTTCATTGGTGGATTCATCAGTTGTCCCTGAACCCAGGGCTTCCTTTTCAACCTCCAATCTCCTCTCAAGAATTCTTCACAGATGCCTTGCATGTGGGGTAGGGGCCCTCTTTCAGTCCTCTGAATGTGCAGAGCCTTTGGTCTCTGACAAAAAGACTGCATCAGTGGCAAAGAGATGAGAGTTGTTCTTCTGGCTGTTCAGACATTTCATTCTCTTTTCCTTCTAGGCCCCATCAATATTCTCACAGACAGTACCCTCAGTGATGTGTTATGTCAACAAGCATGTGGGGGAGATGTTTTTTATCTTCTGTGCAGGTTAGCCCTTCAGGTTTAGGATCTGGGTATCCAGTATCAGGTGACTCTCTTCAGGCAGTTTACATTCCCTCATATAAGAACATAGTAGCAGATTCTTTCAGAGTGGATGCTTCACAGGCATATGCTCCTGGACATTGCCCACCAGTGGGGTACTCCTCAAGTAGATCTATTGCTTCCCCCGCTGAATAGCTTCCTCTATTTTGTGCCAGAGTCCCATGCCCTCTGGCCTAGAAATTGGACACCCTTTCTTTTTCTTGGAAGGGGGTGTTTATGCCTACTTTCCCCTTCCTCTCATTCCAAAAGTCTTGTTCAAGATAAAACAGGATGCTCCCAAAGTCTTACTGGTGACTCCGTTTTGGCCCACACAGCATTGGTTCCTCAGACCTGCTCACACAAGACAAGGGATCTGTCCTCTATCCCCACCTGTCCACTGTTCAGCTGACATTGTGGTGATAGGGTTTTGATCCCTTACAGACATCTTTTTTTTCTGAGGACATGCTTCGAGTCCTGCAGGAAGCCAGGAAACCCACTACTAGGAAATCTTACTTATTGATGTCTTTCTTGTAAGCTGGCTCCACTTACTCGGGGATGTTCCTTTGCTTCTGTCTTATTTGTGTGAATTGTTCATTTCTGGGTTGGCATATTCTTCTGTTAAGGCCCACCTATCCACTATCTCTGCTTGTCTGCCTTTGATTTGACTCCCACTTTAGACTCTGGGTTTGAGGCTAAAACAGTTTCTTAGAGGCATCCTTCACATTAGACCACACAGGAAGCCTGTCCCTCCTTTATGGGATCTTAATTTTGTTTTAGAAAAATTGACTCTGACTCTTTTTGAGCCTGCTGCTTCAGCTTCCTTACAGCATTGCTGTTCTTCTTTTGGCCTTTACTTCTGCCAGATGAGTGCCTAAGCTGCAAGCCCATATGGCTGTTCCTCCTTTTTTAGTTTCCCATAAGGACCCTTTGTACTAATCCTTTTATGCCCAAGGTGGTTAATGAGGTGTTTCTTAATCTATTCATTTGCCCACTTTTTTCCCTTGTCCACAGCCTGCTAGCGAGAAGGTTCTTCACACCTTGGATTTGCATAAACAACTCATATTATTGGATAACGCTAAAGCTGTTCCTGAATCTGAGCAAAGTTTCTAAGCAAACTGTTTCTTCATGGATCTCTAATGGCCTTAGAGATCCATGAAGAAATAGTTTGTTTAGAAACAGCCAAACCTAAAGACCTAGAATGACAGGAAACAAAAACATTGCCGGGAGATGCTTCAACTGTGGAACCTGCAGATGTCTCTACCTTGGATGGGTCTGGAGCCGCTGTACAGGCACCAGCTTCTGAGGGTGCATTCAGGCCTACTGACTTGCATATTAAACCAACTCCATCTTCAAGGCCTAAAACTCGAACCATGCCTCAGGCCTCTATGCCTAAAAACAAATGATGAAAGGCTGAAGACCTTATCACTTTAATCAGGGGAAGCCACCCTTCCCCTCTAAGAGACCTAGGACTGAATTTGCATATGATACTTCTGACCAGGATTCTGAAATTTCTGTTTCCTCTGATGACCAGGATTTACCCTTATCTACCTATGAGGATTCTGATGCAGAGGACTCTATTCCCTCTGCCCCCCCCCCCCAGAGGATTTCTCTTTTGGTGAAACCCTGCATACTCTTAGGGAGCACTTTCGGTGGTAAAGCCAGGATTACTCTGATTCTAAAAAGAAACTTTGGGATTTCTTACTCCTGCCCCAACACAGGCCTTCAGCTATCCCTCCTGTACTAGACATTGTTGATGATGCCTTTTTGGAATCTAGCTTGGCCCTTGATTTTTTACCTCCTGCTCCCAGAAAACCTGATATATATTACAGGGTTCCTGACTCTCACAAGTTCCTTTTTAAAAATCCTCTTGCAGATCCTGAGACCATTTCACAGGGACCCAAGGGCATTAAGGCTACTACTGCCAAAAATCCTACCCACTCTGATAGAGACTCCCGGGCGCTGGATAGATGGAGTAAGAAGGTATACACTAATGCAACTTTGGCCATTAGGGACTTAAACTGCCAGTTTCATATGTTAAAGTATCAGCAGCATATTATTGGATTGCTTAAACAGAAAATGATGTTGATTCCTGACCGTGCTGAAAATAAGGATTTACAGGATTTAATGCATTCTGCTGAACAGGTTGGAAAGCATACTTTGCAATGTGGTTTTGATTCACTAGAAGCATCTTGCAGGGCTGCTCTCACTGGGTCTGTACTTAGAAGGCATGCTTGGCTTAATGAGCAATCTTTGCCAGATCATGTTAAAGCTAAATTGCTGGATGCTCCTTAAATCAGTACCACCTGTTTGGCAGGAAAAAGCTAAATCTGTGCAAACTGTTAGATTTCCTAGAAGTACAACCTCCAAGATTTAGTAGGCATTGGCCCTTTAAGAATTGGTCTTTTCTGCCTCTTCCAGGCCTTCTCAGTCCAAACCCAGAACCAGCAGAATGTCCAGGCTTCAGTCCCAGGGTACGCACAGGACTAAGCAGTGGGGGGCTCTCGCTTCCAAATCAGGGAGTAGTAAGACTCCCCCTATGGTAAACTGTCTCAATGACTTAACTTTAAAACTTCCAAGCACTTCTCAACTGACTGCTCCTTCAGGGGGAAAGATTGCTCTGCAGGCAAAAAACTGGGAACTCATTACCCAGGACAAATAGGTTTTAAATATACTTGATGAGATTAGATGCTGCTATAAGTCCAAAGGTTCCCTCATCAAAAGACTGAACAAATCAAAAAACATACACGAGTGAAACCACCACGAAAAAATACTGCTGTATAAAAATCCAACTGATTTATTAAATAAAAAGAACAGATGAGCGCTTTCGCGTACCAACCAGTACGCTTCTTCAGATCTTAACATCTAAATTTATAAAACCACTTTTATACAAAGGCTCATACTCAAAAATGATCAATTAACCAATCAATTTAACAATTAAACAATGTAATAATCAGTGCAGTACAATAAAGTATACCAGCTTCCTGATAGCTCTGTGAGCTCTACAAGTAGAAAGCACAAAAAGAATGAGACCTACCTAAAAATCCTATTCCTCCAAATAACCGTGCATTCCACAGAATGGTGGAATCAAATAAAATAGATACAAGGAAATGATGAAATAACAATACTCTACCAAACACCCATCATTCCTAGCATATATTTTTCAAAAATACATATATAATATATACGCATATAAAAAATAGATAAATATAGGACATGAGAGAAATATAAAAAATGAAAATACGTTATGTACTATATTAATTCATGTGCAAAGTTTCATTAATTACCATAAAGAAATACCTATTATATTATGTAGATACAAATACAAATATAATTGTAAACATACCAAATGCATAAAAATAAAGATGAATGTGTGTATATGAAAATGTATATGCATAAATAAATGAATAATTAAATAAATAAATGAAGCAAATAAATAAATATATGACAAAATGCCCATACTCAATGAAACACTACATTATACTTATTAATAAAGCAAATACTGATATTTTAATTATAAATAAATGTATTTATATAAAGTGTAAAAACCTTCATTTATTACTATGTGCTTCAGGTATGGGCTTAATATTTATGGACTGATTAAGACCAGATGATAATGTGCTCTCAGTTTAAAAATCCACTGTAGCTCCAGAGTCTCCAAATAATTCATATTACTACCCCCTCTTCTCCTAGGAGTTACTAATTGTAACACTGAATCTAAAATCATGTCCCTCATTTAACATAATATGTCTGGCTAAAGCATTCTGTTGGTTAGACTTTTTTGATTTCATAAGAATGATTATATATCCTATCCTTAAGCCTTCTCTTTGTTAAACCAACATAGAACGCTTCACATCATACGCATGTAGCTAAATAATATGAGGTTAGTACTGTTGCAAGAAGCAAAAAATCTAGGTTCAAAAACATAATCTATATCCGGGTGTATGAATACTTGTGTGCCAGTAATCAAACCACACATATTGCACTTCTTGCAAGGATATGTGCCCATTCTCATTTTATCTGAGTATTGTTTTACTGAACTCTGTTCATGGTCAATACAAAGTAGCCGCTTCAGGTTTTTACTGTTTCTATAAGTAAAACGGGGTGTTATACCTATAATATCTGCAATATGTGGATCTATTGTTAAAACATGCCAATTTTTTCTTATCCTTGTTATTTCTTTATTATCGTTAGTGAATCTAGTAATAAAAGTTAATCTCTTATCATTCACCTCCTTGGTAGCTGATGTAAGACTCTTAAAGCCAATGTATCCTTTTCTACCTATATTAGTGTTATTATTGTTATTTTTGTTTTTATTTAATATCAAATTCCTAATATCTTTCACCATGCCTCTGTCATAGCCTCTCTCAATGAAGAGGCATTCCATTTTATCAGCCTGTTTCTCTAATTCGTGGCTCACTTTACATAACCTAATGAATCTCATGAACTGGCTCCTAACTATGTTGGGGAATATATGACGGGGATGCATGCTGCTAAACTGAAGCAGAGTGTTTTTCCAGCATGGTTTCCTGTATAAAGAGGTTAAAACCTTACCATGTCTATCTATACTTATGTTGATATCTAGAAAACTAATCGCTTCACTAGAACAATCCATCGTGAATCTCAGAAAACTGGTCGTGGACTCTAGATAACAGATGAAATCCTTTAATTCATCTACAGTTCCATTCCAAAAAATAAGGATATCGTCCACAAACCTTCTGTAAAGCAGGACTTTATCATAGTATTTACTATTAAAAAGGTGGTTCTTTTCCCAGTAGTAAACTACCAGGTTAGCATACATATTTGCGCATGGGGTGCCCATAGCGACACCCCATTTCTGCAAATATAACTTGTCCCTAAACATGAAGACATTGTTAGCTAAAACTACATCTAATAAGGCACATATAAGTATCTGTTGATCCTGCTTAAAGTTAACATTGTGATTTAATAAGTCCCTAATGGCTTCTATACCATATTCATTGGGGATCAATGTAAATAGATTTTTTTACATCTAGTGTAACTAAAAGACAAGTGTCTATTTTCCAATTAACAGAAAAATTTTCAAACATATCTATCAATTGGTAAGTATCCCCGAGTATGGTCGAAACCAATCTAACCATAGGACTTAATGTCTTCTCAATGTATACAGATATCGTCTCCGTAGCCCATCCCTCTCCAGAGACTATGGGACGCATAGGTAGCGGAACCACCTTCTTATGTACTTTTGGAAGTCCTTTGATGTAAGGAATCACAGGTTGTTCCACATAAAAATAATCATACAATTCTTGGCTTATTTGTCTATACATCAACAAGTCATAAATCCCCTCATGGATACGCTTAATAATTCTTGCTAGCGCTGTATTATCTATCTCGCTATATGTGGTAGCTTCATTCAACATAGAATACATAGTTGCGTTGTAGTCAACGGTGTGCAGTATAACAACCCCACCCCCCTTATCAGCTGGCTTAATCGTAAGCTCCGTATTGTGAATTAAACTTTGTAGAGAACACCATTCCTGTCTAGAAATATTAAAAAACATACATTTCTTTCTAGTATGTAAAAAATATTTATAAAAATCTTGTTCACAGAGTTTAATGAAACATTCTACCTGAGCTGGTAACGCTGGCGTAAAAGTACTTTTACGCTTAAAATCTGAAGGACAAACTAAAGTATTTTTCCTCATAGTTTGTTTAACATTAAAAAACAATTTCAGGGACACCGAACTTCCAAAAACTCTTAAATCAGTTAGCATCTCACTCAGGCTACTACCTTGTGAGGGGATATAAGTAAGTCCTTTGTTAAGCAAAGAAAGATCAGATGTTGAAAAATCAAACCTTGAAAAATTAAACACAAGTTCATTTAGTCTCTCACACGGCGTCTCCTGGTCTTGATCCGCACCAGAAAACTTCCTTTTCCTTCGGCCTCTGCTGCTGGAACGATTTCTTGATATTGGCCTCTTTCTCACAGGAAGAGGCAAAAAAACGCTGTGTTCCGCTGGTGAAAAACTTGGGTCTGGCTCCCAACATGTTACCCATGTGCCCCTCTCTGTAAGCCTGTTGATTCGGTGGAGGAGTATCCACATGGACTGGATTACCTGGTATCTGATTACCATCCGGCGGTGTGGTAAAAGTTTCACTGACACTGCTCTCATGTTCTAAAGGAGCTGTGTGCAAAGGAGCGAAATCATCAGCCATAGGAGGTTCACCATTATTGAGGTTTGGCGCTGCTAATGCTGTATCGCCTCTCGCTTGTTGAACAGTATTGGATCTGGGCCAAACAAACACTTGCCCAAGGGAAAAGTCCCTGAAATCACGCTGCAGCTTACGATATTTTATGAGTTGTAGCTTGTCACTATATGCACTGACTTGTAAATATATATTATCTAATCTCTTTGCATAATTCTCATTTTTGAAGCAGTTACGCAGATCCCTATTCAGAGCCTCTACCTTGGACGTTAAATCCGCCTCAAGGGGAGAAAAATAATCAATTAACAATCTCATGTAATTGTTGCTGAGCTCTATGTTCAGTTCCTGCCATCTCTTGAGAAGCTCAGGGTGGCTATCGCTGTATGAGGGCATACAAAGAACCCTCATACTACGAGGAATTACATGAAAATGCAAAGATGCCTCCATATGTCTTCTCTGCCATACATATCTTTGCAGTTTGTATAAGTCATTCTCTAATTCTCTACTCAATACTTGAAAATCAGTAGAATTGTCTACATTACCTCCTGAAGGAGCTACTATGGGTAATTGTAAATCCAACTAAAGTAAAGGATTAATACGTTGATTCATGATGTTATTCCATCTCAAATTAACATCTCTTACTTCAGGATTATAGTCCTATTCAACAGGTGTCACATCCATCGTGTGAATACAACAGCACCAACACAAAGCAGAAAGACAAACTTGATGAGATTAGATGCTGCTATAAGTCCAAAGGTTCCCTCGTCAAAAGACTGAACAAATCAAAAAACATACACGAGTGAAACCACCATGAAAAAATACTGCTGTATAAAAATCCAACTGATTTATTAAATAAAAAGAACAGATGAGCGCTTTTGCGTACCAACCAGTACGCCTCTTCAGATCTTAACATCTACATTTATAAAACCACTTTTATACAAAGGCTCATACTCAAAAATGATCAATTAACCAATCAATTTAACAATTAAACAATGAAATAATCAGTGCAGTACAATAAAGTATACCAACTTCCTGATAGCTCTGTGAGCTCTACAAGTAGAAAGCACAAAAAGAATGAGACCTACCTAAAATCCTATTCCTCCAAATAACCGTGCATTCCACAGAATGGTGGAATCAAATAAAATAGATACAAGGAAATGATGAAATAACAATACTCTACCAAACACCCATCATTCCTAGTGTATATTTTTCAAAAATACATAGGAAACAAAACCATTGCCACAAGATGCTTCAACTGTGGAACCTGCAGATGTCTCTACCTTGGATGGGTCTGGAGCCGCTGTACAGGCACCGGCTTCTGAGGGTGCATTCAGGCCTACTGACTTGCATGTTAAACCAACTCCATCTTCTTCAAGGCCTAAACATCGAACCATGCCTCAGGCCTCTATGCCTAAAAAACAAATGATGAAAGGCTGAAGACCTTATCACTTTAATCAGGGGAAGCCACCCTTCCCCTCTAAGAGACCTAGGACTGAATTTGCATATGATACTTCTGACCAGGATTCTGAAATTTCTGTTTCCTTTGATGACCAGGATTTACCCTTCTCTACCTATGAGGATTCTGATGCAGAGGACTCTATTCCCTCTGCCCCCCCCCCCCCCAGAGGATTTCTCTTTTGGTGAAACCCTGCATACTCTTAGGGAGCACTTTCGGTGGTAAAGCCAGGATTACTCTGATTCTAAAAAGAAACTTTGGGATTTCTTACTCTTGCCCCAACACAGGCCTTCAGCTATCCCTCCTGTACTAGACATTGTTGATGATGCCTTTTTGGAATCTAGCTTGGCCCTTGATTTTTTACCTCCTGCTCCCAGAAAACCTGATAGATATTACAGGGTTCCTGACTCTCACAAGTTCCTTTTTAAAAATCCTCTTGCAGATCCTGAGACCATTTCACAGGGACCCAAGGGCATTAAGGCTACTACTGCCAAAAATCCTACCCACTCTGATAGAGACTCCAGGACGCTGGATAGATGGAGTAAGAAGGTATACACTAATGTAACTTTGGCCATTAGGGACTTAAACTGCCAGTTTCATATGTTAAAGTATCAGCAGCATATTATTGGATTGCTTAAACAGAAAATGATGTTGATTCCTGACCGTGCTGAAAATAAGGATTTACAGGATTTAATGCATTCTGCTGAACAGGTTGGAAAGCATACTTTGCAATGTGGTTTTGATTCACTAGAAGCATCTTGCAGGGCTGCTCTCACTGGGTCTGTACTTAGAAGGCATGCTTGGCTTAATGAGCATTCTTTGCCAGATCATGTTAAAGCTAAATTGCTGGATGCTCCTTTAAATCAGTACCGCCTGTTTGGCAGGAAAAAGCTAAATCTGTGCAAACTGTTAGATTTTCTAGAAGGACAACCTCCAAGATTTAGTAGGCATTGGCCCTTTAAGAATTGGTCTTTTCTGCCTCTTCCAGGCCTTCTCAGTCCAAACCCAGAACCAGAAGAATGTCCAGGCTTCAGTCCCAGGGTACGCACAGGATTAAGCAGTGGGGGGCTCTCACTTCCAAATCGGGGAGTAGTAAGACTCCCCCTATGGTAAACTGTCTCAATGACTTAACTTTAAAACTTCCAAGCACTTCTCAACTGACTGCTCCTTCAGGGGGAAAGATTGCTCTGCAGGCAAAAAACTGGGAACTCGTTACCCAGGACAAATAGGTTTTAAATATAGTTTCCCAAGGATGCAGATTTCACTTCCACATATTACCAACCCCAAACGGTTGGCCAGATCTACCCCCAAATCAGTGGGCAGAGGCTCAAAAGCAAGTACTCTCTCTCTTAAGCATAAAGGCTATTCAGGCTGTACCAGAAGAGGAAAAGGGGCAAGGTTTCTACTCAAGACTTTTCCTGGTACCCAGAAAAGACAACTCATGGCGTCCTATCCTGGACCTTTCTATCTTAAACACCTTTTTGGTGATTCCAAAATTCAAGATGCTAACTCTTCACCAGTTACTTCCTATGCTAGGCAAAGATGCCTGGTTGGCAACACTGGATATAAAGGAAGCCAACCTGCACATCCCAATCGGGGAATCTTGCAGAAGATACCTGCGCTTCAAAGCAGGCTACATGAATTATCAGTTCTCTGCACTGCCCTTTGGCTTATCTACTGCGCCCAGGGTATTCGCAAAGTGCCTAGCTCCAGTCATTGCATTTTGAAGGCAAAGAAATATTCAAATATACCCATACCTGGACGATTGTCTAATTCAGGCAGAAAGCCATGGCATACTTTTGAATCATCTGGCATTTGTACAAAAGGTGCTAACTTGTTTGGGGTACACCATAAACGAAAATAAATCACATCTGGTACCCTGTCAACAAATTATATTCCTGGGAGCAAGCTTGAACACAACTTCCCAAGATGGCTTTCCTCACGCCAGAGAAACAAATTCATTTGACAGCTTACTTCAAACTAATGGCCACAAAAACCTTGCTATCTGCAAGGCAAATACTGCAAGCCCTGGGGTTCATGGTGTCCTGCATTCTACTAATTCCATATGCAAGACTGCATATGAGAAAACTACAATGGTTTCTAAAAAGCCTATGGTGTCAACATTCTCAGGATCTAGAAGGCAATGGATTACTATCATACCTTGCCTACGGTTAGAGTTCCTTTGGTGGGCAGAGGCCTGCCAACAAAACAAGGGACTACCATTCACTCTACCCCCTGCCGCCCAAACCATAACAGACGCATCAGGTCATGCATGAGGGGGCTCACCTGGCAGGGAAGTACATTCAGGGCAAATGGAACCCAAGTCAAATGCACCTGCATATCTATCAGAAAGAAATGTTAGCTGTACAGAATCCTCTGACCAGCCTTCAAGGACCACATTCTTCCAGGACAGTTAATGGTAAAGACGGACAACACCACTGTTATGTGGTACATAAACAAGCAGGGGAGTACCCATTCTTACCCCCTCTGCAGACTAGCCATGGCTCTGTGAAACACAGCCTTGAGCTACCAGATGCATCTACAGGCTCAATTCCTGCCAGGAAAACTAAATACACTGGCAGACAAAGTACGCATAAATCTCATGGACCCACACGAGTGGAAACTTGAACCAAAGGCTTTCAACATGTTGATAAACAAATGGGGGAGCCCAGATATAGACCTGTTTGCCCCCCCCCCCCAGCACTACACTACCAATTGGACAAATTCTGCACAGGGACTCCTCACAAACAAGCTTGAAAAGTGGATGCTCTGTCCTTCAACTGGAAAAATCTATCAGTTTATGCCTTTCCTCCTCTGCCTCTCCTCTCCAAAGTACTACTAAAGATCAAACATGGCAAAGCAAGGATGATACTGATTGCACCAGAATGGCCACACCAACACTGGTACCCCCTCTTGCGCAGTTTGTCACTTCTGGCTCCATGGCACCTGCCTCAGACCCCTACCCTGCTTTCACAGCAGGAGAGCCAGATTTTGCACCCTCAGCTTCAAACCCTGAACCTGGCAGCCTGGCCAATTACCTAATCTCTCCGTTAACATCCCTCAGTAAACAAGTGTTGGATGCCATTTTGGGGGCAAGGAGGCCTTGTACTAGAAACTCTTATGCTGAAAAATGGAAAAGATTCTGTGCCTGGAACCAAACTCATGGGATGGGCACAGCAGCGCCCAGTTTACCTCAGATTCTTCAATACTTAACTGAGATACTTCGCGCGGGCCTTTCTTTTTCCTCCATCAAAATTCACGCCTCAGCCATTTCAGCTCATTGCAACACAGAACCACCCCTCTTCTCTCATCCATTGCACAAGCAGTTCCTCAGAGGGGACAAAAACTTAAGACCACCCAGAGAGCCCCATCTCTAGCCTGGGACCTTAACTTTGTATTGGAAAAACTCACTCTTCCTCCTTTTGAGCCAGCTGTAAGTGCAGAGTTAAAATTCCTTTCTTGGAAAACAGCCTTCCTTTTAGCAATCACTTCAGCAAGAAGGGTATCTGGATTACAGGCCCTTATGGCTGTGGAGCCTTTCATTATCTTTCATGCAGACAAGATGTCCCTCAGGACCAATCCCTCCTTCATACCCAAGGGTGGTATCCAGTGTGGCTTTTAATCAGTCCATTCATTTGCCAGCCTTCTTTTCTAGTCCACAGAACAAATGGGAATGTATACTGCACTCCTTAGATGTGCACAGACAACTTAGATTTTACTTGGACAGGACTAAACCTCAAATAAAATCTGAACAACTGCTGGTGGCATTTGCTGCAGGGGCAGAGAGGAAGGCTGTTTCAAAGCAAACCATTTCAAAATGGATAGGCCATTGCATTCATTTCTGCTATAAGCACCATGGAAAACCTATCTCACAGGGGATTAGACCCCATTCATCCAGGGCTGCATCTACCTCTACAGCCTTTCTCAGAGGTGTCCCTACCAGGGACATCCTAGAAGCTGCTAGCTGGAGTTCTGTACATACTTTCACCGAGAATTACCATTTACCAATTTTCTCTAAATCCAGAGCTGGTTTTGCCACTGCAGTCTTGCAGGACCTTATAGCTGGTCCTAATGCTATCTAAATTCCTCCTCCCATCCTTAGCTTTGGGAATCTACCCAAATGTGATGACTGCAACAGCGAAACACGAAGAACGTAGTACAGTTGTGTACACTTAACATAAATGTAGATGTTCGAGTGTATTCACTGTTGCAGTCCTGGTTACCCTCCCTCCAGCCCCCTGACTTCTTTTGGCTATACCTCTACTCTCCTTTACTATGCTTAAAAGCTTTTTGGTGTATTTGCTTTTTTGTTGGAGGTATAACCTTGTGTGTGTGTGTATATATGTATATATATATGTATGTGTGTATATATATATGTATATATATATATATATATATATATATAAAATATGTATATGTAATTGCTTCCCATTAAGGGGGCAGCTGACATCTGGGGCAAGAAAAACTGATGTAATGGTGTTGGCTGCATGCTTTATACCCCTGACTACCTGACGTCACAGAAGTTGAGACAGCAACCGACGCAGGACCCAAGACTTTGATAACCAGGCCAACTGAGGGCTACGCAAGTAGATAACCCAAATGTGATGACTGCAACAGTGAATACACTCTAACATCTACATTTATGGTAAGTGTACACAACTGTACTTTCCTCCTGGGTTTTTAATTTCTGAGGAAGGTAAGTCCATATATCACTTTTATGCGCTAATACCATGAGTGTGGAACATATGTGAAATGTACATCTCTATAAGATGTCAAGCTCCCCTGGCAGGAGATCCCAGTGTAAGGAATATCACAACAGTAAAGGGAAGGACATCTACTGCTATTGTAAGATTTTACACAACTGTACTTTTTATTATGTAGAAACAACACTATACCGGGTACCACACAATAACGTCTTTATTAAACAAACAAATAAAATGTATAAAAGAGAGGTGAGCACTTTCGCAACGTTATTGTGTGGTACCCAGTATAGTGTTGTTTCTACAAGTTCCCTTTTTTACATACTGGGTTTTACCCGACAGCCGTTTTTGTCTGTTATATATTTACTTTTTATTATACCTGCAGCTTTTCTACAGGGACATTTTTACTGTTTCATGAAGTTTGGTGTAACAACCTCAGAACATTTTTCTAAATGTACTTTTTGTTCCCCATTTTCATTGTATTTTCCATGTAAAAAATCACATTTCCATTGGTTATTTTGGTTTCTGCTATTACAGGTGCTGCCATATCTTTGACCATTTTTCCACTGCTCCTGAATCATTCTCTGGGCAGGTGTCAACATAATTGTATGTGACTCATCTGTAGAAGTAATGGAATGCTTGGTAGATGGCATCAGTTACCAAGGTCACATTTTGGAGTGGAGAATCAGAACTGAAACTGAGATGGAAAAGGGTACACTTGGATACCAGTAAAGAATATAGTACCTGGGGTGTGTTAGTCAAAGGAACTTGAAGACCATTGTGTTAAACCGAATTGCTGCATATTTCTTTTCTGTACTTGCAGGTGCTGTGTTCTAAAAATTTCACACTGTTACTATGATAGAAAGCAGTTTTACCAAACCTCTGTTACTGTAAAAGAAAAACAGTTTTACCAAATTGTATATATTTTTGTTTCAAATACATGCTATTACTGTGAGGAAACCAGTTTTATTTTAAATAATTATATCAATTCCCCATTTTTATTTTGAAAACTATCACCTACATTTGTTACAATAGATACCTGATTTGACAGTCGTTTTAATACAAAGTTTAACGCACATTTCAGAATGCCCCTCACTCTTTCCTGACAAGGAGGAGTCCTTGTCTGTCTGATAATGGTTCCTAGAAATTTCACTTCTTGTGACAAAAACTGTATTTTGTCTTTGATTACTTTGATCCCCGCCTCTTGTAACTGTCTCAGAACTTTTTTCAGTTGTGATGTGTTCTTTCAGTCTCTGACTGTATCAGAATGTCATCAATATAGTGAATAACCTTGTCTTCTTTACTCGTATCCTGTGAGAATGTCCTTACTATTTGATTGAAAATGACAGGACTATTCTGAAAACCCTGAGGTAATCCAGTCATGATGTACTGTTGATTTTCAAAGGTAAAAGCAAACCTTTTGCCATTCCCTTTTGTGAAGTGGTACTGCAAAAATCCATTTGCTAAATCTGTCACTGTAAACCCAATTACTTTGTGATTTTATGCAAGCTGCTGTTTCTGTAACTCCTGATATCAAATGTGCTCTCGGCTGTGTGTACTGATTAACCTTACGGAGGTCTAATACCCAATGGTAACCCCCTATCTTCTTTTTAATTGGCCAAATAGACAAATTTGTTGGACTGTACTAGTTTTACTTTATATAATTCTGTCACATTGGTAAAACAGTTATATTTCCCTGTATGATACAATTTTAGAAATGGACTGGAGTTGCCAGAATTGATGACGTAAAGGGTCAGTCATTTAATAATAGTTTTCCTTCCCTAGGTTGAGTGATGGGGTAGTAGTATAGGCAAGGGTGATTATTAGTGAAGCCCCCACCCACAAGTGTTCAGTATGAACTAGTAATCGGTTGATGTTGATTGCATTATTTACTTTGGATATATTTTGCTGCTTGGATAGATTTGTACTTAAGTTAATCATGTTAAATGTCATTGCTGACTTTTAAAGAACTCTTTTGTGACCCTTAGCTTGCAATTAAGCCAGGACTTCTCATTCGGAGCATTTGTTTATGATTGTTTTTTATGTGCGTTTTAACGGTTTGCCTGTATTCTGTCTCAGAAGGCTCGAGAACAATAATGTATGAACAGTGGTGTTCACTGTAAGATAGTCAGTATCTTGCAAGATATAGTTGGCGGAGAGGAGAATCTTCCAGAAATAGTTGTTTTATCCTACTTCATATGGAATGCTAATTGCAGCACACCCAGGATAGTATATACATGTTGTAACCTTATCTGAAAAAGAAGGGTCACTGTCTGGGATCAATGAAGAAACGCAGAGATGGTCTTGAATTTAGAAGGTAGCCATGTGAGAGATTGAGTGGAGTGGTTACATGGCCCTTTGAACGGAGAAGGGATAAGAAAGATATGCTTTTACCAGGCATGATTATGTCCTTTTCTGGAGATGTCAAAAAATATGAGGCTGAGTATCCAACAGCGACAGGAAGTCAAGGAGGCAGGATGATTTTTCTGTTACTCTATTTTCATAAGAAAAGCTAGCACTTTACTACTAGAAGTATATACTTGTAGTATATGGCAAACTTCAACAGGTTATTGGGAGCAATGAGCTATAGAATAAATTCTAGGAAGGGAGTGGCAGTAAGAGTGCTCCAGAGTACACTGCTAGCTGTAGGAGGATGTAGAATTAATAGGGCATAGGTTTATCTTTGGCTTAATTGTTAGAGAAAAAATGTAGTCTGCAGTAGTGTTCTGAGCATGTGTTGTATAGCCCTTTTAAAGTAGAATTGCTTGACTTTCATCGCACATGGTCTCTTGTCCTGTTTAAACCAGCAATACAGTTTGGTAGATGCTTTCTAGTTGAACAAACGTGTATGAAACATTCTGAACCAATGGGGGACCAAGCCATAGCAAGTCGGTCTCTAATTAAATTTGGAGTTCCATTTTATTATATGTTAATAAAATATGTGCAGTTTGCAAAAGTGTGTGAGTGTGTGTGAGTGTGTGTGAGTGTGTGTGAGTGTGTGAGTGTGAGTGTGAGTGTGTGTGTGAGTGTGAGTGTGTGTGTGAGTGTGAGTGTGAGTGTGAGTGTGAGTGTGAGTGTGTGTGTGAGTGTGTGTGTGAGTGTGAGTGTGTGTGTGAGTGTGAGTGTGTGTGTGAGTGTGAGTGTGTGTGTGAGTGTGAGTGTGTGTGTGAGTGTGAGTGTGTGTGTGAGTGTGAGTGTGTGTGTGTGTGTGTGTGTGTGTGTGTGTGTGTGTGTGTGTGTGTGTGTGCGCGCGCAAGTGTATATTGACAGATTCCTTAAAAGATGCATTATATTTTTCTTAAATGTAATTGTGGTGATGTTGCTCATTCGAAATGTGAAAGCAATGCTGCTTACATATCATTTGTTTTGCATTAATCTATAGTTCTAGATTGCCTGCCTTGTAATGTTTGATGTAAAAGCCTTTTTTAGGTGCTTCTAGTCCTTAACCTTGACTTCAGTCGACCCCAGCAACTATCTACATATGCTCTTACACTGTACAAGCACACAGCTGCTGTGGATGGGAAGACTGTACTAGTAGGTGAGTACAGTCTCTCTCATTCTGTATTTCATTTTGTGTTCTGTCTTTTGTCTTGCCTTATGGAGATGGCTATAGTAGTGCAGTATCAAGCCTGCCAAATATTTTTTTATGGTATCTCTTTATTGCCTGTTGCCCATCAGTGGAGATAAATAGGCTACTTCTGGGTGAAAACAGTATGCAATTCCTTTCTTTTTTCGTTTACTTATCTGATTTGAGTTTATCTGTTGTAGACTCCTCAGTCATGTGACATAAGGTACATACACACCTAAGGTGCAAAGGTACTTAAGGTGCTCCATCTTTGGTACACTTATTGAAAATCCCCTGATGTTCATTATATTGATCACTGCTGCAGTACTCTTAGCTATGTTTGTTGTATCCTGTTAAAGATATAACACTCGACCAGCTTCCAAAGCTTCAGGGCACCTTCCTTGTGCACAAATTGGCAAGCAGTTCAAGCTGAGCTGGCTAAAAGAGAAGTTTGACAAACGACAAAGCAAGGCTGTGTAAAGAGCTCAACAGTAACCAATTCCAACAAATCTAATTACACAAACCAGAACTCCAAACACTAAGCAAAATAACTTTATTCAAATTAGCAAAGCTTTCAGGGCATCACATTTTTTCAATGCTCATTTAAAATCAGTCTCATACCATTCTTTAAAAATAAATCACATAATTATGACCATTAAAACAAGAATCACATAATTACAAAAAACAATCAGTGTTCCAAATTCAGTTTCATCTACCTTTGCTTTTAAAGTGACATCATAAATTATTAGTTAAAAACATGAACATTCTATAAAAATTCCATAAAACTGTTGCTGTTAATAGTAGTGTTATTAACACATGCAGAATAAACATATTAACCTCTGCAGCTTCATTTGTTTTTCTTTCAGTATAGGTTTTATGCTGACAGAAGAATTCAAGCCTGATTTCTTCTGCAATTTCTGTTTCTTTTATAATATCACCCCCTCTTGTTTCAGGTGTTTTCTGTATAACTCTAAATTTAAAAGTGTGGTGTACGCCCATTACCCATTCTTTAACATGTCTTGCAAGAGAGTTAGTAATAATGCCTGATAAATGTTCTTACATACTTTCTTTTAATTTCCGGTTACACTTCCTTGTATAAAAATTGGGACAAGCAGTACAAACAGCTTCCAACCAGGAAGCTTAAAAATGCAGGTTGAACAAATGAAAACAGAGTTTGAAGAAAGACAATGAAAAGAAAAAAAAAACTGCAGTTATGTTATAAGGACATGATTTGCAGTAAATCTGGTTTTATTAGTAAAAAGAAAGGTAAGTTTCTGTGTTGTAAACAATATAATGAATGATGATAATTCTGTCTATCCTGTGAGTGAAAAAAGTATAGATTTACCTGTTTTGCAACATGTAATGTAGACAGTATAGTACACTGAGCGGTTTGTACTGCTTGCCCAGTTTTTATATAGGGAAATATAATTGGAAGTTAAAAGAAAGAATGTCGGAGTATTTATCAGACGTTGGACAGTATTATAACTGACTCTCTTGTAACATGTGAAAGAAGCGGGTGTGCAACACACCTGTAAATTTAGAGTTATACAGAAAATAATATCTGAAATAAGAGGGGGGGGGGTGATATTATAAATGAAACAGATTTTGCAGTGTGTAAGTGGATTGTTTTGTTGGATGTTGATAAGAAATCTGACTTGAACTCTGTTGGCATAAAACCTATATTGAAAAAAGAAACGAAGCTGTAGAGATTAATATGTTGATTCTGACTGCTTTAATAATTATAATAGTAGTAACAGTTTTACATAACTTGTGCAGAATGTTGACATTTTTAACTAATTTATGAAAACTTTAAAAGCAAAGGTAGATGAAAATGAATGGATTTGAAATGCTGTTTTTTGCAATTACATGACTGTTTTTAAAGCATGGTATGAAACTGATTTTAAATGAACAGTGGAAAAGGGTGATATCTTGAAAGCTTTGCTAATTTGAAGCAAGTTATTTTATTTGGTATTTGGAGTTCTGGTTTTTGTCCTTAAAAAATAAGTTTGGGCATGAAGCCCTTCTGAGCTTTACTGAGGCCAAAGAAGTGGCTCCTCTGATGCTTTTGAGGGTCGATGGTCAGCTTGTGCTTTCCTTTCCTGGGCAGATAGGTTCCCTTTCTGGAAAAACACTTCCATTTTCTTAATTTTGTTACTGTTTCATTACTTTCCTCTTCAGCAGTTATTTTTTGTTTTAACTGACTGTCTCAAGACTGTAATGTACCTTTAAATGGAGGACTTTTTTTTTCCTGTCAGTTTAAAAGTAGTGTAAAGTAAATGAAAAAACTTTTTCTCTGGAGCAATTGTTTATTTTTCTTTTGTGTGCCCAGCATAGTATTTTAAAGTGCTTTTTACTGTTTATTTTTTCTGTCAAAAATGTAACTTGTGTTCTTGTAGTCTTTACTGCCAATTATTGCTTATTTTCCATGGGAGAGGCACTATTTTCAGCTTTACCATGAATCAAACAACTGGTCGGTCCTTCTTCCAGCCACAAAAAGAAAAACATTAAACAAATAGCATCCTTTGCTACCACAGCAGGATAGCACTTTGCCTCAGCCAAAGGTGGGTGGCTCTGCTTTGGCCATTTGTTGTACTACAGACCTCTCATCTTTTACACTGGATCCCCTTTTGTGAAGCACCTAAAGCCACCATGGACATGTGGATTATTCATGTCCTCTGTGGTTGGTGGGGTCTCTTCAGTGGGCAAGTGAGAGCCACTCTTGCTTATCCAGAAAGGGGGAACAGAGAAGGTTTCCCTGCTGTCAGAATGCTGTTGACATCCCTGGGGAAGCAGCTGCTGCCATTATTAACATGATTGGCACCATTTTTAATGTCGAAAGGAAAACGAAAACCAAGTGTGTATACTCCTCAAATTTCTTTGGATATGAGTAGTTCACTGGGTCTGACTCTGGGTCTAATTCAGACTGTTTATCCTTCTTGTGAAGTAGTTTCTGGTAAAGAGGGATTCATCTTTTACTGAAGAGATTTAAGATTCAAAATCTGAACAGGAAGATGCAGGGATGGAAACATGTTTTTTTCCTATCAGATTTCCTATTCAGACTCTGAGGAAAGCTCAGTTTCTGATTTTCCCTGTGGAGGGTTCTCTTTCTCTGAGACTGTTGCTAGAATGTGACATTGTTTTCAGTGGGAGAACACTGAGGTTTCTCAGTCCCTCAGAAAATACCATGAGTTGTTACAGAAGGATTCTCCAGAACCTATACCCATTCCTCCTCTTCTGTCTGATTTAGAAGATGTGTGTTACTGCCTGCAATTTCCTGATAGCCAGCTGCCCCTGAAAAGGCAGGTAGGAAAAATGTATACTTCTGCAATTTTGATTTTCAGAATTTTGAATAGTCAGGCTCCTATTTTTAAGTTTTGTTCTGACAAATTGTGAAAGTCTGAGAAATGTTTTACCTGCTGTTAATTCTTGTGAGGAAAATCTGCTATCAGTACATTATTTTCTTCTGTTGCAGAGGTCACTACTCATTTTTTGTTGAATGTGTTTATAACTCTGTCTGTACTTCTCCCAGGGCTATGGCCACTGGTACAGATGTTCTTCGTGTTTCACTGTTGCAGTCATTACATTTGGGTAATCTGCTGGCAGGTTGCCCTCAGTCGGTCTGAATAACAAAGTCTTGGGTCCTGCGTCAGTTGCTGTCTCCTCTTCCATGACATCAGGTCATTGGGGGTATAAAACATGCAGTCAATGCCATTTTATTCAGTCTTTCTTGCCGCGTGGTGCCCGAAGCAGAAGCAGTTCGCAAGTGCCAGTCAGCCAACACCTGAAATTTTCATATTCGAGTTTCAGAACCAAAGTCTGAAAACTAAAGCTAAGTATCCTATTGGGGAAACTTTTTCTTGCTCCTTACCGAGGTCAGTAAAAGTTAATAATTGCATTACTTGTGGGAAGCAAATACCTCATAAGGATTTTCATTTTTACTGTATTCCTTGCCTAGTCCCTGATCACATATTTAGCCAACGCACTATTAAGTGTTGGTATATTTTTGCTTCTAAATATTTTTGTTCAAGATTTACTTATCCTGAAATGTCGTCTGTTAGCAACCAGACTACCAGAGTTCATAAAAAACGCAATGAAAAAGACAGAGACAGACCGTCGAGGTCCAATACCAATGACAAAGCTTCTCCTAAGCCAGTCGCCGATTTGCCGGCACTCATTGAAGTGCTTTCGCAGCCCCTGATACCCGCCACTTTTGAGACGCAGGCCTCTACCGAGGCCCATTCAGAGTCTGGTATGCCGCGAGATTCTCAAAGTATTGAACCTGCAGATGTCTCTCCCTTGGATGGGTCCGTAGCCGCTGAGCAGGCACCGGCATCTGAGGGTGATGTTCATCGTGTTACACTGCTGCAGTCAGTACACTTGGGTTATCCTGCCGTCAGGCGGTCCTGCAGTCGGCCAGAGTTCCAAAGTCTTGGTCTGGCGTCGGTTGCTGCTGCCTCCTCCCTGACGTCAGTGTGACAGGGGTATATAAGATGCAGCCGATGCCATTTTCTTCAGTCTTTCTTGCCGCGCGGTGCCCGAAGCAGAAGCAGTTAGCAAGTGCCGGTCGGCCGACTCCTGAGATTTTCATTCCGAATCCAGAACCGAAGTCTTCTAAAAAAGCTAAGTACCCCGTTGGGGAAACTTTTTCTTGCCTCAGACCGATGTCAGTAAAAGTTAATAACTGTATTTCTTGTGGGAAGCAAATACCTCATAAGGATTTCCACTCCTATTGTATTCCATGCCTAGGCCCTGACCACGACGTCACTGGTTGTCGGTTTTAATGCTAGGTTTAACAAGCGCACTATTAAACGTCTGTTTGATTTTGCCCGACATTATTTTGGCAGAAAATTCAATTACACTATGCCGTCGGAAATCCCGACCGCATTGCATAAAAAGCGCAAGGAGAAGGACAGGCATCCAAGGCCCAAAACTGATGACGAGGCCTCTTCTAGGCTGGTTGCTGGTTCTCTGGTTTTCAGCGAGGCACCTACGCAGCCCCTGACAACCACTTCCACAGAACCACAGACCGCCTCTGACTCCCACGTGGAGCTGGCAGGGCCTTTGGACGTACTAGGTTGTCAGCTTTCCAATCCTAACCCTACAGAGGGAACCGAAGTAGCTGAGCAATCCACAGATACAGAGGGTGTTTTCAGACCTACCCAGTTAACCATTAAACCCTCTGCTAAGTCTAAGCTCCCCTTAAAAGCAAAGAAACAGACACAGCTCTCTCCAGGGCAGGCTTCCATGCCTAAGAAACAAATGCTAAAAATGGCCAAGGACCTAATCACCCTGATCAGGCCCCCCCCCCCCCCCGATAAAAGGCCCAGACAGGATGCAGACTATGAATCTTCTGACCAGGTGTCCATTTCCTCAGACCTAGGATATTCTTCACCCCCTTATGAGAATTCTGATTCTGAGGAATCCATTCCATCAGCCTCTCCGCCTGAGGATTACTTCTTTGGGGAAACCTTACATACCATGAGGGAACATTTCCATTGGGAAGGCCAGGATTACTCAGAATCCAAGAAAAGGCTCAGAGACTTCCTTTTATTGCCTCAACACAGACCCCTTGCTATCCCGCCAGTTTTAGATATTGTGGATGATGTGTACTCTGAATCCAGTTTGAACCCTGACTCCTTACCCCCAGCCCCAGTTAAACCTGATAGATATTAGAGTCCCTGACTCTCTCAAATTTCTGTACAAAAGCCCTGTTGCTGACCCTGAAACTATTTCTCAGGGATCCAAAGGGATTAAGGCCTCATCAGTAAAAAAAACCCAGTTCCCTCAGACAGAGATTCCAGAGCATTAGACAGATGGGGAAAGAAGGTATATACGTTTGCAACTTTAGCAATGAGAGCCTTGAATTGCCAGTTTCACATGCTAAAATATCAGCAATTTTTGATGTCTCAGTTGAAACAAAAGATGTTTCCAGATTCAGATCCTCCTAACCTTAAAGAAATGCAGGAATTATTGCATGCAGCTGAACAAGTCGGAAAGCATACTTTGCAATGTGGGTTTGATTCCTTAGAGGCCTCCTGTAGAGCAGCAGTTACAGGCTCTGTCATTAGAAGGCATGCTTGGTTAAAAGAACATACGTTACCAGATCATGTTAAGGTCAAATTATTGGATGCACCTTTGCAGCGGGATGTGCTGTTTGGAGTTAAGGCAGAGGAAGTATTAAAGAAGATGGAGGATAAGGCAAAATCTATGCAAACGGTGAAAGACTTTTTTACAGGTTCAGCCTCCTCGTTTTAGCAGAAATTGGCCAACAAAGAATTGGTCCTTTCCAGTCGCAGATAGACCTCAAAGGGGCAGATACAGACGTCCAAGAGGTAGAAGTCAGACACAAGGCCCTTACAGGCCTCAACAATGGAGTACACCAGGCCAGAAAGAAGGGGAAGACGGGCCTCAACCTTATAAAAAACAGCCTCAATGACTTTCCACTGCAGCTGCCAAACAGCTCTCTCTTGGCAGCCCCCTTAGGAGGAAAACTGGCACTTTTCTATCACAACTGGCATTGCATTACCAAAGACAAATGGGTCCTCAACATTGTATCTCAAGGTTACAGGTTCCACTTTCACACTCTGCCAAGGCTAAAAGGGATGCCAAATCTGCCACCAAATCAATGGGCAGAGGCTCAAAAGCAAATTACAGCACTCATGGATATGAGAGCTATTCAAAAGGTACCACCACGGGAACAAGGACAAGGATTTTACTCAAGACTCTTTCTGGTTCCCAGAAAGGACAAAGCCTGGAGACCCATTCTGGACCTTTCTTCACTAAACACTTACCTGGATGTTCCGAAATTCAAGAAGTTGACACTACAGCAGCTTCTTCCCATGCTGGGCAAGAAAGCTTGGCTCGTGACTTTGGACCTCAGAGGCATACCTGCATGTCCATATCGGACAAAACTGCAGAAGATACCTCCGATTTCTAGCTGGTTCAATGCACTATCAATTCTCTGCACTGCACTGCCCTTTGGCTTATCTACTGTGCCCAGGGTCTTCACAAAGTGCCTGGCACCAGTAATTGCATTTTGCAGGCAAAAAGGAATTCAGATTTAGCCATACCTGGACGACTGCCTGATTCAAGCAGAGAGCAAGGACATTCTACTAAAGCATCTGGCATACGTAAAAAAAGGTTGCCTGGGGTACACAAGAAATCAAAACTAGTGCCCTCACAACAGATAATATTCCTGGGTGCCAGCTTGAACACATCGGCCAGATGGCTTATCTCACGCCAGACAAGCAAGGACAACGGACTCAATATTTTCATTTAATGACAACAAAGACCCAACTCCCTGCAAGAAAACTTCTGCAGGCCTTGGGCTACTTGGCATCTTGCATACTACTAATTCCATATGCCAGACTGCATATGAGGAAACTACAATGGTACCTGAAGAGCATATGGTCTCAACACTGTCAAAGTTTGGAAACAGTTAAACCACTAATTCCTTGCCTACAACAGGAGTTTCGATGTTGGGCACAAGCTTGTCACCTCAACAAGGGACAGCCTTTCACTCAACCCACAGCCAGGCAGACACTGACAACAGATGCATCGGATTACGCCTGGGGAGCACACATGGCAGGAAAATGTATCCAGGGCAAGTGGCCCACAGAGCAAAGACATCTCCACATCAATCAAAAAGAGATGCTAGCTGTACAAAATGCTATTATAGATTTCAAGGACCTGCTGCATCCAGGACAATTACTACTAAAGACCGACAACACCACAGTTATGTGGTACATAAACAAGCAAGGGGGCACACACTCCTACCCCCTCTGCAGACAAGCCATGACCTTGTGGAACACAGCTCTAAACTATCAAGTTCATCTACAAGCACAATTCCTGCCAGGAGAGAAAAACACACTGGCAGACGACCTAAGCAGAAACATTATGGACCCACACGAATGGGAACTGAACCCACAAATATTCAGAATGATAACACAAAAATGGTGAAAAAAATTGGTGGATCCGTGTTGTAATGATCAGAGATAGCTGAGGCGTGGATCTTGATGGATGAAAAAAAGAGGCCCTTGTCCAGCATCTCAGTTAAGTATTGAAGTATCTGAAGAATGTTTGGCGCCGGGACATAGATCTGTTTGCTTCACCAAAGAACTGCCAAATACAGAAATTCTGCACAAGGAGCTACCATCCGCAAGCATGGAAAGTGGATGCCCCCTCATTCAGCTGGAAAAAACTACAAGTATACGCTTTCCCTCCTTTACCTCTCCTTCCAAAGGTACTCATAAAAGCCAGGCAGGAAGAGCCAAAAATGATCCTGATAGCACCAGACTGGCCACGCCAGCACTGGTACCCAATCTTAAAGAACTTAGCACAAGAACCACCCTGGATTTTGCCTCAAATCCCACAGTTGCTGACACAGCACAACAATCAGATACTTCACAGCCAGCTAAAGACTTAAAATCTAGCTGCATGGAAAATTCCTTAGTCCAGCAAGCAATGCCTCTCTCCAAAGCTGTTATGGATGTCATTCTGGAGGCCAGAAGGCCTAGCACCAGGAAAGCATACTCAGATAAATGGAAGAGATTCTGTGCCTGGAACCAAGCACACAGCCTTGACCCTCTTGCCCCAAACATTCCTCAGATACTTCAATACTTAACTGAGATGCTGGACAAGGGCCTCTTTTTCATCCATCAAGATCCACGCCTCAGCTATCTCTGCTCATTACAACACGGATCCACCAATTTTTTCTAATCCTTTGCTCAAACAGTACCTCCGAGGGGCTAAAAACATAAGACCGCCCCATAGATTACCTACACCAACTTGGGACCTCAACTTTGTTTTGGAAAAATTAACTTTACCTCCTTTTGAGCCAGCTAACACAGCAGAATTAAAATACATCTCTTGGAAAACTACTCTGCTATTGGCAATAACATCAGCACGAAGAGTTTCAGAATTACAGGCACTAATGGCAGTGGAACCTTTCCTCATCTTCCACCAGGACAGGGTGTCTTTAAGAACTAACCCTACGTTTATGCCAAAGGTGGTATTAAGTGTGGCTCTAAACCAAACTATTAATTTGCCAACCTTTTATCCAAAACCAAATAACAAAGGGGAGAGACTACTACATTCTTTGGACATTCACAGACAGTTACGATTCTACTTGGACAAAACCAAAGCTTTCAGAAAATCTGTGCAACTATTGGTAGCATACGCTGCAGGAGCACAGGGAAAAGCCATTTCAAAGCAGACTGTTTCAAAATGGATAGGACACTGTATACGTTTCTGCTATACCCACCATGGGAAACCTGTACCTAGCAGCATTAGATCTCACTCCACCAGGGCAACAGCCACTTCAACTGCCTACCTCAGAGGAGTACCTACCAAGGATATTTTGGAAGCAGCAACATGGAGTTCTGTGCATACCTTCAGCAAACATTACCATTTGCCTTTATACTCCAAATCCAGAGCTGGCTTCACCACTGCTGTACTGCAGGGCCTTATAGCCACCCCTAATGCCTTATAGATCCAACCTCCCTACCTCAGCTTTGGGATTCCACCCAAGTGACTGCAGCAGTGTAACACGAACATAGTACAGTTTTGTACCTACCATAAATGTAGATGTTCGAGTGTAAACACTGCTGCAGTCCAGGTTACTCTCCCTCCTTCTCCTCTTACTTTCTGGTACTTACCTAGGTCATCTACCCTTTATTACCTATGGGGAGTATTTGCTGGTAACTAAAAATGGTTGTTTGCTTTTTTTTGTATATTTTACTAGCAATTTGAATTGCCTACCTATTTGGGGGCACCTGACATCTGGGGCAAGAAAAACTGAAGAAAATGGAGTCTGTTGCATCTTATATACCCCTGTCGCACTGACGTTATGGAGGAGGCGACAGCAACCGATGCCCGACCAAGACTTTGGAACTCTGGCAGACTGTGGGACTGCCTGACAGCAGGATAACCCAAGTGTAATGACTGCAGCAGTGTTTACACTCGAACATCTACATTTATGGTAGGTACAAAACTGTATTTTTTCAGGCCTCAACATTTTTATATTAAACAGACGCCAGCAACAAAAAGGTCAAAAACAACTTTCTATGTCTAAAAAAAGGATGCATGAGCCACGTGCTCAGGCCCCTATGTCTAAAAACAGATGATCAAAATGGCTGAGGATTTAATTACCTTGATCAGGGGTTCCCAACCCCCCCTGCTAAGAGGCCTAGGCAAGGCACCGATTATGAATCTTCAGATCAGGTTTCCATTTCTTCTGATTCCTCTTCTGATCAGGAATTTTCTATTCCACCCTATGAGGATTCTGATGCAGAGGAGTCCATCCCATCTGCATCTCCTCCTGAGGATTACTCTTTTGGAGAGACTTTGCATACTTTAAGGGAACATTTTCACTGGGAGAGTCAGGACTTCTCTGAATCAAAAAAGAGGCTTAGGGATTTCCTTCTTCCTCAGCATAGGCTTTTGGCAATTCCTCCTGTATTAGACATTGTTGATGATGTGTTCTCGGAATCAAGCATGGCTCCTGATTCCCTGCCTCCGGCTCCTAGTAAGCTAGACAAATATTACAGGGTTCCGGACTCCCACAAATTTCTTTTCAAAAATCCTGCTGCTGATCCTGAGACTATTTCTCAGGGTCCCAAGGGTGTAAAGGCCTCTACAGCCAAAACTCCCACTCCTGATAGAGATTCCAGGTCACTGGATAGATTGGGTAAGAAGGTTTATACGTCTGCAACCTTGGCAATCAGGGCTTTAAACTGCCAGTTTCATATGCTTAAATATCAATAGCATGTTATGGGCTTACTGAAACAGAAAATTATGTTGATTTCTGATTGTGTGGAAAATAGAGTTACAGGAATTATTGCATTCAGCAGAACAAGTTGGAAAGCATACTTTGCAATGTGGTTTTGATTCCTTGGAGGCCTCTTGTAGGGCCGCCGTTACTGGATCTGTAATTAGAAGGCATGCCTGGCTCAAGGAGCAAAATCTGCCTGATCATGTTAAAGCTAAATTGTTGGATGCACCTTTGCAGCATGGTACTCTGTTTGGTAATAAGGCAGAAGAGGTTTTAAAGAAAATGGAAGACAAAGCTAAATATATGCAAACTGTAAAAGATTTCCAAGTGCAGCCACCCAGGCTCAGTAGGCACTGGCCTACTAAAAATTGGTCCTTTCCTGTGTCCAACAGAGCCACTCAGGGCAAATCCAGATGCTCAAAAGGCTCCAGATACCAAGCACAGGGTTCTTACAGGTCAAAGCAATGGGGTGCCTCCACTTCCAAATCTGGAAGAAACAAAGCACAACCCTACAGTAAGCAGTCTCAATGACTTTCCTCTACCATCACCAAGCACTTATCTTTTGGCAGCCCCCTTGGGGGGAAAACTAGCACTTCATGCTCAAAATTGGCAGTTAATTAACCAGGACAAGTGGGTATTAAACGTAGTATCTCAGGGGTACAGATTTCATTTCCATACTTTGCCAATTCCAAATAGATGTCTGGATCTGCCACAAAACCAGTGGGCAGAGGCCCAGAAACAAGTCAGGTCCCTCATGGATATGGGGGCTATTCAACTGGTGCCAGAAGAGGAAAAAGGACAAGATTTTTATTCAAGACTTTTCCTGGTACCCAAAGACGACAATCCATGGCGTCCAATACTGGACTTATCGATTCTGAACACGTTCCTGGACATTCCAAAATTCAAAATGCTGACTTTACAACAGCTACTGCCTATGCTAGGCAGGAAAACTTGGTTAGTAACTGTAGACTTAAGAGGCATACCTGCATCCCAATAAGGGAATCATGCAGAAGATACCTCCGCAAGCAGGTTTTTTGCATTACTAATTCTCTGCACTGCCCTTTGGCTTATCTACTGCACCCAGGGTCTTTACAAAATGCCTGGCACCAGTAATTGCATTCTGCAGACAAAGAAGCATTCAAATGTATCCTTATCTGGACGATTGTCTCATTCAAGCAGAGGACAAGGACACTCTTCTTCAACATCTGGCATTTGTAAAAAGGCTTCTAGCATGCCTAGGGTACACCATAAACGAAAAGAAATTACACCTGGTACCCTCTCAAATTACATTTTTGGGTGCAAGCTTAAATACAACTGCCCAGATGGCTTACCTCCCGCCAGACAAACAAAAGCAGCTGACAACATACTATAAACAAATGGCAACAAAAACCCAGTTAACTGCAAAACAAATTCTGCAGGCTTTGGGGTTCATGGCATCCTGCATTCTACTAATTCCATATGCGAGACTGCATATGAGGAAACTTCAATGGTACCTAAAAGGTTTATGGAGTCAACATTGTCACAGCCTGGAAACAATGATTCCTCTCATACCCTGCCTACAACAGGAGTTTCTTTGGTGGGCAGAGACATGTCACAAAAACAAGGGACTGTCATTCACTCTACCCCCTGCCACCCAAACCCTAACTACAGACGCATCAGACTATGCTGGGGGGCCCATCTGGCAGGAAGATGCATTCAGGGCAAATGGAGCCCAAACCAAATGCATCTGCATATCAACCAGAAAGAGATGTTAGCTGTTGAGAATGCACTGACAGCCTTCAAGGACTTACTTCATCCAGGACAACTACTGATAAAGACGGACAACACCACAGTTATGTGGTACATAAACAGGCAGGGGGGTACACATTCCTACCCCCTTTGCAGACTAGCCATGGCTTTGTGGAACACAGCCTTGACTTACCAAATACGTCTTCAAGCTCAATTCCTGCCAGGAAAGCAAAATACTCTGGCAGACTACCTAAGCAGAAATCTTATGGACCCGCATGAATGGAAACTGGATCCACAAATCTTCTGCATGTTAACACAGAAATGGGGGAGTCCCGACATAGATCTATTTGCCTCTCCCCAAAATTATCAGTTGGACAAATTCTGCACAAGAACTCCACTCACGAAAGCATGGAAAGTGGATGCTCTATCCTTCAGCTGGAAAAACCTATCAGTCTATGCCTTTCCGCCTCTGCCTCTACTCTCCAAGGTCTTACTAAAAGTCAGACAGGAAAAATCAAAAATTATTCTAATTGCTCCAGACTGGCCCCGCCAGCAATGATGCCCGCTTCTAAGGAACATGTCTCGCCTTCCTCCATGGTACTTGCCTCAAATACCTCATCTACTGTCTTAGCAAAACTATCAAATTCTGCACACTCAGCTCCAAACTCTGAATCTTGCAGCATGGCTAATTTAATTATTCAAACAACACCTCTCAGTAAATCTGTGATGGATGTCATTTTGAAAGCCAGAAGGCCTACTACTAGAAAATCTTATGCTGATAAATGGAAGAGATTATGTGCTTGGAACCAAGCACAAGGAATAGACACAGCAAAGCCCAATATTCCTTAAATTTTACAATATTTGACTGAGATGCTTGACAAGGGCCTATCTTTCTTCAATAAAAATCCATGCCGCTGCCATCTCTGCTCATTACAACACAGAGCCCCCCTCTTTTCTCATCCTCTGCTTAAACAGTATCTTAGAGGGGCCAGAAATGTAATGCCTCCCAGAAGAGCACCCACTCCTGCATGGGACCTCACTTTTGTGCTGGAAAAACTCTCCCTGCCTCCTTTTGAACCAGCAGCTACTGTGGATATAAAATTTCTATATTGGAAAACAGCTTTTCTTTTGGCAGTCACTTCAGCAAGAAGGGTTTCAGAACTACAGGCTCTCATGGCAGTGGAGCCTTTTATTATATTTTACATGGACTGGGTGTCCCTCAGGACCAATCCTTCTTTTATGCCTAAGGTGGTATCCAGTGTGGCTCTTAACCAGACCATTCACCTGCCAACTTTTTACCCAAATCTGCAGAACAAGGGGGAGCGGATTCTGAATGTACACAGACAACTAAGATTCTATCTAAATATGACCAAATCTGTAAGAAAGTCTGAGCAACTACTGGTAGCATTTGCTGCAGGGTCAGAGGGGAAGGCTATATCAAAGCAGACTATTTCTAAATGGATAAGCCACTGCATTCGTTTCTGCTATTTGCACCATGGTAAACCTGTGCCCAAGGGGATTAGATCACATACCACCAGGGCTGCCTCTACTTCAGCAGCTTTTCTCAGAGGGGTCCCAACCAAAGACATTCTAGAAGCTGCTACTTGGAGCTCTGTTCATACCTTCACAAAGCATCATCATTTACCTCTCTCTCCAAATCCAGGGCAGGCTTCGCCACTGCAGTCCTGCAGGACCTTATAGCCACTCCTAATGCTGTTTAGTTCCATCCTCCCATCCATAGCTTTGGGATTCTACCCAAATGTAATGGCTGCAACAGTGAAACATGAAGAACATAGTACAGGTGTATAAACTTACCATAAATGTAGATGTTTGAGTGTATTCACTGTTGCAGTCCGGTTACCCACCCACCATCCCCCTTTCTATACCTTTTCTTTCCTTCACTATACTCGAAAACCTTTGTGGTGTATTTGCTTTTAGTTGAAGGTAAAGTTTGTTTCTAAAAGTACATTTATATATTTACTGTTTATTTATATATATATTTTTTGCTCCCCATTTGGGGGGCACCTGACATATGGGGCAAAAAAAACTGAATAAAATGGTGTCGGCTGCATGTTTTATACTCCTGATGCTTGACGTCATGGAAGAGGAGACCGCAACCAACGCAGGACCCAAGACTTTGTTATTCAGGCCGACTGAGGGCAACCTGCCAGCAGATTACCCGAATGTAATGACTGCAACAGTGAATGCACTCGAACATCTACACTTATGGTAAGTGTACACAACTGTACTTTTTGAGGAGGTTTGCATGGCTACATTCTCAGGACCTCCGAGATGATGATAAAAATTCTCCTTTGGATAGATATTTAGTGTTTGGCCCCTTTGTTGCAGAAGTGATCAGAAAGTGTGACAGAAGGCCAATTTCAAAGAATCTGTAGGACTTTTCAGCCCTCCTTTTCTAAATTGTCCAAGGGATTCTTTTTTATTTCCTCACCCAAGTTTGGCCAAAAACAGAATAAACAGCCTCAAGGAAATTCAGGTAAACAGACGTTAAGAAGAAATGGGAAGGGGTTTTAAAGGTGTGTCAAACCTCTCAAAACCGAGGACAGTCCAACAAGTCTGAATGGCTCTTCAAGAGACCTTGTCACCCCCCTCCCACCCTTGCCCCTTTTTTCTTCCAGAAAGTCTGAATCTCCATTTTTCTCTTTACCAGCAAATTGTTTCAGACAAATGGGGTCTTAAAATCATTCATTCCTCCTTTCTGGAGGGTGCTATTCCTCATCCTCCAGAGTCTTTTGTTTCCACCTTTCTTCATCACATGCTGTCCAAGGAGTGAAAGAACCAGTTCCTTCATCCTAGGTGGGGAAGGATTTTTATTCAAGGATGTTCCTAGTGCCAAGGAAACAAAATGTTTGGAGACCAGTTTTAGATCTTTCTTTCCTTCTGTACCGGTTTGTGATAGTGCCCAAAATCAAAGTGTTGTCATGTCACAACCTGTTCCCTTTCAAGTTTCCTGGTAATACCAGACTTAAAAGATGCTCATCACATCCCTATTCATTCAGTCTACAGAAGTTTCTTAAGGTTTTGTGTATCTGGGTCACATTATCAGTACTATGCCTTGTCGTTTGAACTATTCCCTGCACCAAGAGTGTTAACAGTGTCTAGCTTCCAGGTATAGCTCATTGGAGGCTACATGGTATCCACATTTTCCATATTTCGACTTTGTGCTTATCTTTGCAGAGTTTTTCAAAGCGTCAGGAATCTCTCAGTTGGGTGAGAGATCTCTTACACAAGCTGGGATTCCAAGAGAACATTCGAAAGATTTTTTTTTCACCCCTTTACACAGGCTTGTGTTCATGGGTTGTCAACTAGACGCCTCAGTTCAAAGAGCTTTTCTTCCTTAGGAAAAAGTAGATCTTTGTTTAGATCTATTTCTAGGGTTTTCCACACAGATTTCAGTCTCTGCGAGGAAATGCATCAGAATTTTGGTTCTCATTGCATCTGTGATTCTCATGATACACCTGGCAAGGCTCCACATGAGAAAGTTACAGTGGTACCTAAAATCTCTTTGGTCCCAGCATTGACGCCCTTTATCATTTGAAACTTCTGTTGTGGAGTTTGTCAGAAGAGAAACCATTTGGTGGGGAAAACAAATATCCTTAAATCCAGGTATTCCCTTCTCCCTCCCTGTTCCAAAGTTGTCAGTCATCACAGACACTTTGGACTTTGCTTGGGGCGCAGTTTCAGGAAGTATAAAAGTACAGGGGTGTGTGGAACACCAAGGACAGAAGTAAGCACACAAATATCACAGATACTTGCCTGGGTCAAGGCAGTCATCTCTGAGCAATCTGTGTTCCCCGGGACCTCTTAGGTGGTTACTGACAATACCACAGCCATGTGGTACATCAACAAGCAAGGGGGAACCAGATTGTCTCTCCTTTGCAGACTACCATGTTACCATGGAGTATAGCTTCATAGCACAATCTCAGTCTACAGGCATGCTACATTCTGTCAGAGCAAAACTGTGTGGTGGACAAGTTGAGCAGGACCAGGGCAGACCCTCACAAATGGAGATTTGATCAGGGGGTCATCCAAGATTTGATCCATCAATGGGGAGGTCAAGTTGACCTGCTTGTCTCCTGCCTGTAAAATTAACCGACAAAATTCTGTTCCAGGACTCCATGCAGAAAGTCTGGAAAACAGATGTCTTTTCTTTTCCTTGGACAAGTATGTTCTTGTATTCTTTTCCACCCTTTCCACTAATATCCAGGGTACGTTCGGAGATTCAGAAGGAATCCTCCCAAATCATTGTGATGACTCCTTCTGGCCTAGGCAGTTGTGGTTCTCTCGTCTTTTGGAAATGGCCAGGGGCAATTACCACAAGCGTCCTCACAGATTGGATCTACTCACAAAAGAACCAGGGTGTCTAATACACCCCAACCCAACATTTATCATCTACAATTGACTGCTTGGGTGATAGGGTCTTAATTCCTTTTAGGTATCCATTTACTGATGACATGCAGGAGGTACTAATAGAGGCAAACAATATTTGTGTGAGTTACTGTCCTGTGGTCTTTATTATTCCTCTGTCAAAGTTCATTTATCAGCTATTATTTCAGCATGGCTGCCCATGGGTCCTCCTCATTCAGTGCAGTCTCATGTCAGAACGTTCATGAAAGGGGTTTTGCATAAGAAGCCTTCAAGAAAGTCAGTGGCCCGTCCTTGGAATCTGAATTTTGTGTTGGAGAAGCTAGCACATGCTCCATTCGAACCAAGTAATCTGGCTGACTTGAGGTTCTTAATATGTTTTATTGGTTGCTTTGACCTCTGCAAGAAGGGTATCTGATTTACACGCTCTTATGGTGAGTCAACCCGGTCTCATTTCCCATAGAGAGGGTTTCTTAGTCTATTAATCCTTTTCTGCTTAAAGTGATATCCAGACTTACTTTAAGCTGAACTATTATTTTTCTTGCGTTTTTCCCTGAATCTAAAAATTAATTAGTTAAAAAAAACTGCAAGAAAATCTTAGCCAAGCTAGAGCGTAAAGGTTAGCCAAACAGTCCCACTTATGCTGTGCTGCCAAGGTCATAAGAAGACTGAAACATGCATGCCCACAGATAGTGGGGTTTGGCTTTATTCGCCTGAATTTGTCCATTAATAGACTTGAAAAAATCATGGGGCATTCAGAACTGTCAAATAGCTGAAAAATGTGATGTCCTTAAGGGGTCATCTGCATATATCCCATTATCCTCTTTTACAAGAGAATTTAAGGAATCGCACAGTGAAAACTCTAGCTTGGTTAGGATTTTCTTGTAGTTTTATTTTATTTTATTTTTTTAATAATTGAATCTAAAAAGTAGGAAGAAAAGATGCACCATACCTTGGATGTCCACAGACATCAAAGTTACTATCTTGACAGAACTAAATCTTTCAGATCTCCGGATCAATTGTTCATTCAGGGTAAGAAGGGACAACTTGTATCAAAACCGACTGCTTCCAAATGGTTGTCTAAGGCTATTAGTTTTTGTGATGCTCACCATAACAAAACTATTCCAGTCAGGGTAAAGGCCTTGTCTACTAGGGCCTTGGCTTCATTAGTGGCTTTTTGGAAAGGGTGGGATTCTATTATAGGTTCATAGGTTCATACTAGGCTATCTGCCCTGGGGCAATTATAAGCCTAGCCCGATTCTAGATGCTGCTGGTATGTCCTTTGTACATAGTTTTACAAAGCACCATAAGCTTAATTTCTTCTGTAGGTCCAGCTCAAACTTTGTTACAATTCTCCAGGGACTCCTGAACTCTTCTCCTTCCATCTCCCAAATTGAGTTAGCTAAGGCAATCTAGCCATGTAGTGGAAGCTACTTCAGCAGTGTTCAGTATGAATGTAGTGCAGTTTTGTAAGTTGGACTTACCATAACAGTAGGTGTTTGAATGATCAGTGCTACAGTAGCTGCTCTGTTCCTCCATCCCCCCCCTTTTTTTTTTTTGGTGCATTTTTTATCCCAGGGTGTGGAGATTAAATAAATGATTTCATTTATATATTTATTTATTTTGTTCACAGCATTGTCTTTTCTGGGCCCAGCCTCCTCCTCCTCCTCCTGTATGCTTGCCGGAAAGCTCTGAAGGGCTTTGCACCCAAATTTGTTTTTTAGCTAGCTCAGCTCAGGCTACGTGACAGCTTGGGCATGTGGAATGTGCTCTGGTTTTATATCCTTGGCAGGACACAACCCATATTTAAGGAAGTGATCATACAAACCTCGGTTGTTATGGTAAGTTACACAACTGCACTTTGTTCATATAACCTTCTCACTTGCAGTGAGGTAGTTGGTACAGTACATGATAGCATAGCTATTGACACGCACAAATGGAAATTATTTTCACTAAACATCAAAATGAGCTAAGCAAGTCTAGTTTTATTTTTCCAAAAGTCTACTTTTATTTTTCCAATTACTTTAATTGTTATTTGGCCTGTGCTTTCCTCAAGTATTTTTTTTGGAGCTGTATTGAGTTACCCTGTGATTACTACATCACATTTTGCATAAACTGATGTAGGTTATTTGGTGCAAAACATACTATCTATACATTATGAAACAGCACTGGCCTTTTAAGATCACAGCACACATTTGTCTATATTTTTTTTTTTTTTTTTTTTTTTTTTTTTTTTTTAACTAAAAGTGGTATTTTTTCTTTAAGAAACCCAGTATTTGTTTAACCATCAGTAGTTTCTTGTCAGAAACCGCGTTACCAACTTTAGAAGACTACTTCTTTTCTTGGGGACATTTTTTCTGTTAAACACCTACTGCTTTTTCAGTTTTTGAGGTTAAATGTTTGTGTGCTTAAAGGGAATGTTAAAACTGCAGACATTGTAGTGCCTGTGTACTTCATGATAACTTATTGAGCATTTGTGTTCAGTCGCAACATTGTAGGGAAAGGACCTTCTGTTAAATCAAGGATTTTATGTACTGCTTGTGGACCTACCTTGGTTTGGGGACTGTTTAGGGAAGTTTAAGTGCATGTGTGCTGCTTGTGAGCACTTTGTGACAAGTTAGCTGCCGAATGACACTTTCCAGCAATGCTTACCTGCAGTTAGGCTTCTTCCTCGGTGACAGCATGGATACTCACTCATGTTCTGCTGGTTCTTCTCCTCCGAACCTAAAAAGAAGAAAAACATAATTAATGCGAGTCTCTGCAGACATTGCAGGTTCAGTCAGTGTTCCAGCCTCTGGTGGGAGATCCTGTAGTGACTATTCATGGTTCGCAGCTCCTCTGCTGGTCTGTCATAGTTCTTTTGGTGTGGTCAGACCCTTCCTCTGCAGCTGTTCCAGTGTCTGATAGGGGCACGAGAAAACCGACTTCATTTTTGGGTCTGCGAGATGCTCTAGAAGATTCTTCTTGGGGTTGCCAGGGAAGAAGACTTCCTACCTAGGATAAAGGGCTTACCGCCCAGTCAGTCTTTTTCCGGTTATACCTGATCTACAAAAAATATCAAGGATACACATATAGTATATGAAGATGACATTGTTACCTTAGCCTGGAGTTTATTGCTGGCAGCTGGTCCTGGAATTCAGAATCCTTACCTGAGCACTATTAGTGATACAAAACATCCTGAAGATAGTCGGTCAGTAGAATTTGATTTTAATAGTTCCCTCTCTTATGCATACATAAAGTCAAGACTCTGATTCTGGGGACTGCACATATGCCCCATCTCTGTTCATCTCTTCAGGAATAAAGAGGGTTAAGTGTCGGGATACATTTGGGAAAATAATTTTCTCTTCGCTCCCTTTGGCTTTTATAATTCTCATTTACCAATGCTATATAGGAACGTTTCTTGCATTGTCCTGACATCTGCCTTCAGAGGATAAATCCTTTCTGAATACAATTATTCCTAATATTCATCAGGCCTTTAAACATGCACTAAAGAGTGCATGATTGTACTGATACAGTGTGTATGGTCACTGCTGCTGTCCTAAGGAGGTTTGCTTGGGCATGTAGTCAAGGGTTCACAGGTTGGGTTAAATTGATATTTTAAACTCTGTTTTAGATAAAGAAATAGTGTTTAGTTCTTTCATTGCACAGCCCCCCCAAAAATTTTGCGGACAGAGGGAAATTCTGAAATTCTGAAATTTGGAGCATTTCTCCCCGGGCCTCTGCTGAAAACAGGATCTGTGGAACCTAGTCAGACATTCCCGGTTAACAAATGTTAAATAAATGAAATAAATTAATTTACGGGCTAACAAACTTTTCAGGTCCCCCATTATAAATCATATGGCTTTCAGAAGGGAGTAAAGGATCCATCTAAATTTCAGTGTAATTCTGGAAAACAGGCCAGAAAGATGAGATGGCAGGAGAGGATCAGCATTAATAAATCCCAGGAATCTTTTCAGAAAGGGGGACCGTCTACACCTTTAGAATACTTATACCTGCATTCTTTCTTCCCCCCTCCCCTCTTGCCAATATATCTCTAACTCTGTCCCAGGCACAGGACCTCAGTCTCCCCTTTTGCAATCACATGCTAATCCTGTGAGTAGTGTATCTAAGAGAAAGAGTATAAATATCAAACAGACATAGAACTTATTAAAAACTACAAGAGAAGCCTAGTCAAGCTTGAGTTTTCACTGTGTGATACCTTAAACCTCCTGTAATACTGGCCCATGGGCTATATGCAAATGTACCCTCAAGTGTTTTAGTTGTATGGGTTCTGAATGTCTCCCTCTTTCTACTTTAACTCTTTATGGATACATTCCAGCCAATAGTCAAACCCCACTAGCCTGAATATATCCATAAATGCTTAAAAAGTAAAATGTCATGGACATTCTGAAGCCATGTAGTTGAAACACTTTGTCCTTATTGGGTCATTTGCATATATCCCACAGGCCTCTGTTACAGGAGGTTTAATGTTTCACATAATAAAACTTAGATTAGCTAGGTTTCTCTTGTAGTTTTTACTAATTGGTTTGTCTGTGTGACCTTTTACTGATCATCGTGTTTCACTGTTGCAGTCATTACTCTTGGGTTATCCTGTTGGTAGGCTACCCGCAGTCAGCCTGAATTCCAAAGTCTTGGTCCGGCATCGGCTGCTGTCGTCTCTTCCCTGACGTCAGTGCGCCAGGGGTATAAGAGATGCAGCCAACGCCATTTTCTTCAGTCTTTCTTGCCACGCGCTGCCCGAAGCAAAAGCAGTTCGCAAGTGAGTTTCAAAATCGAATTTCAGATCTGAAGTCTTCATTAAAGCTAAGTACCCTGTTGAGGAAACTTTTTTCTTGCTCCAGATCGATGTCAGAAAAAGTTAACAATTGTATTTCTTGTGGGAAGCAAATACCTCATAAGGATTTCCATTCTTACTGTATTCCTTGCCTAGGCCCTGATCACGACGTTGCTAGCTGTCGGTTTTGTGCTAGATTTAACCAACGCACTATTAAGTGTCGGTAGGAATTTGCCTTTCATTACTTTGGCCGAAGGTTTAATTAAATAATGCCGTCAGAGCAGCCGATAACTGGAGTTTGCAAAAAATGCAAGGAAAAGGACAGGCATCCGAGGTCCAAAACCTACGACGAGGCCCCCGCTAGGCCAGTCGCCGGTTCTCAGTGAGGTGCTTTCACAGCCCCTGACGCCCACTACCTCAGAGCCACAGGCCGTTACCGACTCCCACATGGAGCTGACTAGGCCTCTGGATACTCAAGGTATTGGACCCTCGGAAACCATTCCCTCAGATGGGTCCGGAGCCGCTGAGCAGGCATCGGCTTCTGAGGGTGTTTTCAGACCTACGCAATTATATGTCAAGCCTACCTCAGCTTCAAAGACAAAGACTAAAGCAGCTCTAAAGACAAAGAAACAAGTACAGCATTCTCCTGGACAGACTTCCATGCCTAAGAAACAGATGCTTAAAATGGCCGAAGACCTTATTACTTTGATCAGGGGTTTCCATCCCCCTCCTGATACGAGGCATAGGCAAGAGGCAGAATATGACTCCTCATATCAGGTTTCAATTTCCTCAGACTCTTCTAAACAGGGATACTCTTTTCCTCCCTATGAGGATTCTGATGCTGAAGAATCTATTCCTTCGGTCTCTCCTCCTGTGGATTATTCTTTTGGGGAAAACCTGCATACCATGAGGGACCATTTTCACTGGGAGAGCCAAGATTATTCAGAATCTAAGAAAAGGCTCAGAGATTTTCTTTTACTTCCTCAGCACAGATATCTTGCTATTCCACCTGTTCTAGACATTGTAGATGATGTATTTTCAGAGTCCGGCCCGTCTCCTGACTCTTTACCCCCTGCACCTGCCAAGCCAGACAGATACTACAGGGTTCCAGATTCTCATAAATTTCTGTATAAAAACCTTGCTGCTGACCCAGAAACTATATCTCAGGGTCCCAAAGGCGTCAAGGCTTCCACTACAAAAAACCCTGTCCCCTCTGATAGGGATTCTAGGGCACTGGACAGATGGGGGAAAAAAGTTTACACTTCTGCTACCTTGGCTGTAAGGGCTTTAAATTGTCAGTTTCATATGCTTAAATATCAGCAATATTTACTTTCACTGCTTAAACAGAAAATGTTGATAAATTCTGAATGTTCTGATAACAAGGAAATGCAGGATTTATTGCATGCAGCTGAATAAGTGGGAAAGCATACTTTGCAATATGGTTTTGCTTCACTGGAGGCCTCATGCAGGGCTGCAGTTATGGGTTATGTCATTAGAAGGCATGCTTGGTTAAAGGAACAGAATCTGCCTGATCATGTTAAAGCAAAATTATTGGATGCTCCATTACAGCATGATACAGAAGAGGTGTTGAGGAAAATGGAGGATAAAGCAAAATCCATGCAGACAGTTAAGGATTTCCTATAGGTACAGCCACCTAGATTTAGCAGGAACTGGCCTATAAAGAATTGGTCCTTTCCAGTGTCAGACAGGCCACAAAGAGGCAGATACAGATGCCCCAGAGGCAGATCCCAGCTCCAAGGCTTATACAGGCCTAAGCAATGGTGTGCTTCTACCTCCAAAAGCGGAGAGGACAAATCACAACCATACAGGACACAACCCAATGACTTTCCTCTGCCAGAACCAAGCACTTATCTTTTGGTAGCCCCCTTAGGGGGAAAACTAGCACTTTTTTCACCAAATTGGCACGATTACTCAGGACAAATGGGTCTTCACCATAGTGGCTCAGGGCTACAGGTTCCACTTTCACACCCTGCCAAGAGCAAAAGGTGTGCCAGACCTGCCACACAATCAATGGGCAGAGGCACAAAAGCAAGTTTCATCCCTCATGGACATGAGGGCCATTCAGCAAGTACCACAACAAGAGCAGGGACAAGGATTTTACTCAAGACTTTTCTTGGTGCCCAGAAAGGACAAAGCCTGGCGACCAATACTGGACCTGTCTATTCTAAACACGTTTCTGAACGTTCCAAAATTCAAATTGTTGACTCTACAGCAGCTACTGCTGGGCAAGAAGGCTTGGCTTGTTACTTTGGACCTAAAAGAGGCATATCTGCATGTCCCAATCAGACAATCTTGCAGAAGATACCTCAGATTCATAGCTGGCTCAATGCACTACCAATTCTCTGCACTGCCCTTTGGCTTATCTACTGCGCCCAGAGTCTTCACCAAATGCCTGGCACCAGTAATTGCATTCTGCAGACAGAGGAATTCAAATATATCCTTACTTGGACGACTGCCTTATTCAAGCAGAGAACAAAGACATTCTACTACAGCATCTGGCATTTGTAAAAAGAATAATAATTTGCCCTAGGGTACACAGTAAACGAAAATAAATCAAAACTAGTACCCTCTCAAGAGATAATATTCCTGGGTGCAAGCTTAAATACAACTGCCCAGATGGCTTATCTCGCGCCAGACAAGCAAAGACAACTGACTTCTTACTTCAAAATGTTGGCAACAAAGACCCAGTTATCTGCAAGAAAAATTCTGCAGGCTTTGGGCTTCATGGCATCCTGCATACTACTAATTCCATATGCCAGACTGCATATGAGAAACCTACAATGGTATCTAAAAAGTGTTTGGACTCAACATTGCCACAGCCTGGAAACATTAAATGTCAAGTTGTCTCTCTCGCCTTCATTCTTGCTGGTTGGGTGCTCTGACTCGGCCATCTACTAAAGCTCGAGAGCTATTTACTGGCTCGAGGCCTCCCCATATCCCACAATGCTTGGCACTAGATACCCAGATCTTGTTTGCCGCTTCAGCTACGAGGTTGCGCTTTTACTGGCTCAGGTCGTATTAATCTTTTTTTTTGTATTAGCTTAAATTTTACTTGTGTATTTCTCTTTTATTTAGATAGTCTCTCCCTTTTAGTATAATTAGTGTGTATCCCCTAGTTTTTCCCGCTCAGGAAACTCGTTTTTTGTTGGAGAGTTTCTACCCCCCTCCCCTTGTTTCTTCTCTTTAGTGGCTAACCCCACCCTTTTTGTACCTGATAGGAGTAGTGTTTAGCCTTTCGTAGCTACAGTTATTTAGCCTTGTAACATTTATATATATTTACTAGTGGATATTCTTGTTATTGTTGTTAGTTTAACTAGTGCATGTGTGTGTGAGTTTCTGTGTGCCTTGTTTAAGCACTAGTTTAATATCCCCCCTTTCGTATCCCCTTGCCAGTATGTCCAAGGATACTAAAGTTTCAGGCTTCAAGAAGTGTGACTCGTGCTGTCAGAAGATGTCTCTGACAGACTGTCACTCTTCTTGTGTTTATTGCTTGGGTCCCCTACACCTGCAGGACTCCTGCTCGGTCTGTCATGCTTTCAGCCCGAGAGTCCTGCAGGAGCGTAGGAACAAGCTTATTTTGAGAGGCTTACTTAAGCCAGAGGGGTCCCCAGCGAAGCCTCAGTCGGGGAAATCCTCAAAGCCCGCCAAGCCGTCTGCTCCCAGTTTGGAGCCGTCGCCGGGCGGAGCATCTGCCTCCTGTTTGGTTCCAATTGGAACCGACATCTCTGGACCTCAATCGGCTCCGACTTTAGTGTCGGAACAGTCTTTGGGCCAAAAACGTTCTGGGTCCCCTTCCCTAGAATCGGTTTGTTCGGCTCCGAGGTTACCATTGCTTCAATCTGAACGAAGCCATAGGTCCCACTCCTCTCGGTCCTCCAGGCTATCCGATCATGACTTGGAGAGGGTGGTCAGTAGACTCCTTAAATCACAGGCCCTGGCTAAAATAGTTAACCAGCCCTTCTCAACAGACTGTGGCTGTCCCTGTGTCTAAAGCAGTTCCTCCTCTGACTCTCCCTTTGTGTTCAGAGCCGGAGCTGGTTGGGGCTCGAATCTTGGAGGCGGCGGAGCCGATACCACACCTTTCGGCTCCTTTGTTGGCTCCAATCTCTTCATTGGGTCCGTCCTTGGAGGGATCTGGGCGCCGGGACACTCTCGTCTGCTCCGAGGGGGCAAGTGGCATCGGACCCTTGTCTGACCCCGTTCTCCCTTTCGGGGCCTCGGCGCTGGTGAGCTCTGCTCCTACATCTGCCTCAGAGCCGTCTCTGTCTGTGCCGGGAGGGGTTCACGTCTCTTCGGAGCGGGGACCCTCTGCTCTGTTACCTGATAGGGGCGCCTTCGAGGTCATGAGGAGCGTGCTGACTCCTGACTTGGCCCCTCGATCAGCCCCTTCAGCTCCTTCCTCCATGTTGCCTGCATTGGTCTCTGCCCACCCTCCTGACCCCAAGCGTGGAGAACAAACACTCCAGGTCGCCCCATTAGGCGTATCTTCGTCTTCCGAGGCCTCCCCTGATCCTTCAGAGGAGCCCCCTCGAAAGAGAAAATGTAAGAGAAAACATGTCGACTCCCCCGAGTCAGTCGCGTCTGATACCGACTTGGAGGATTCGGAAGGGTCCCCAAGATCCCCCTCTGAGGATGTCTCTTTCTCAGACATCCTAGAGATCCTTAAGCAGAGGAGGAACTGGACTGCCCTTAACCCTTCCGAAGAAGAGTCGGTATACCTGGACGTGTTTGGTTCTCGCCCTTCCACCTCCTGGGTGTCTCCGCCCTTCGACCCGCTGATGGAAGTAGTGGCTCGAAGGGCGTGGTCAGCCCCGGACACAGTGTCACCAACTCCCCGCAGGCCAACTAAGTTCATTACAGCCCCACCCAACAAACAATTTTTGACAAAAGCTGTCCCCATTGATGCCATGGTGGTTGTGGCAGCCACGAAGAAGGAGTTGGCTGACCCTTTGGTGCCTGTCCACCCCCCTAATAAAGAGTCTAGGACAATGGACAGGTACAGGAAGCAGTTGTTTTCCTCTGACTTTTTCCATGCGGTCGCTGAATTATCTGTGCCACTTCACCCGTCTTCAAAGGGATCTTCTCAAGGAACTGGGTGATACCCTTCAGGATCCATCAGCTGCGGGGGCTCAAGATGAGATTAACTCCCAGCTGGTGACTCTTAACTCAATCGTCAACTCCTCCATGCGGCTCATTTCTTATGCAGCTGATGGGGCGAGTAGGGCCACAGGTACAGGCGTGGCTTTGAGAAGACCTGCCTGGATGTGGTTATGTAACTTTGCTGACCCCTTTAAGGCGTCCTTCACCAATAACCCCCTTCGATGGTTTGGCTCTGTTTGGACCACAGGTGAAGGATACCCTTACCAGGTGTGAGCAGGAAGGCAAGACTCTCTCTGCCGTGGGAGTCTGTTTTTCTACTCCCTCTAGACCATACCCTAAAGGTCAGAAGAGTGGGAAAATGTGGTTTTAGAAACCCCAGGGAGTCGTGCCTGACACACACATGGCGAGTTTCCCTCCAGGGGCAGGGGAGGGAACAATAATAGACGCCGCCCGCTGTGCAGAGGGGATCCGCAAAATCAGGTTAGCAGAGAATCTTTCTCTGACAAACCCTTTCAGCACCCCTGAGGGGCTGCCCAACTGTCCACCTTCGGAGACAGTCGGGGGAAGATTGTCACTGTACCCAGAAGCCTGGCAACTCCTCACACAAGACAAATGGGTACGGTCTGTCATATCAGAGGGTTACAAAATCCCCTTTGTCCACACCCCTGTACAAACAACCACGTCCCTTCCAGATGTTCCACCTGGTCTAAGGTAACAAGCAGTGCCAGAAATTTCAAAACTGCTAGAAAAACGGGCCATCCAGCCAGTCCCAGCAGACCAGCAAGGATCAGGAATTTACTCCAAGTTCTTTTTGGTGCCAAAAAAGACAGGAGACTGGAGACCCATTTTGGATCTCAGCAGATTTAACAAGTCTGTTCAAAGAACAAAGTTCCAGATGGTCACGCTTCAGTCTATTCTACCCTTTTTGGGTCAGGACAATTGGATGTGCTCCATAGATCTTCAGGATGCGTACTACCATATCAAAATGGACAGGTGCTCCAGAAGGTTTCTCCGCTTCCGGCTGGGAGCCAGTCACTTATCAGTTCAGAGCCCTGCCCTTTGGTCTCACCACAGCCCCCAGGGTGTTCACCAAATGCATGGCAGTGGTTACGGCTCACCTGAGACGGTGAGGATTCCAGGTGTTTCCATATCTAGACGACTGGCTCCTTACTGCTTCCACCAGGCATCAGCTACTCCGAGCCAGAGATTATACCATCAAAACTTGCTCCGAGCTAGGTATCTCAATAAATTTCGAAAAGTCTGCATTGTCGCCTTGTCAGTCTATAACCTTTATAGGCGCAAGATTAAATACAAAAGATCTGTCTGCAAGACTTCCTCTAGACAGAATGTCAGACATTCGCCTACATGTGCAGGTCTTACTACAGTGCAAGAGGATTCAGGCCAGATTTGTACTAAAAACTTTGGGTCTCATGGCAGCAGCAATCATACTAGTTCCCCTGGCTCATTTTCACATGCGGATTCGTCAGTGGATGCTTTTTACCCACTGGTCTTTTCAACAACTTCCAATGTCTCACAAGATAATAATCACTCAATCATGCAAAGACCACCTGGCTTGGTGGATGGTCTCCCCTCTAGTACCCCAGGGCAGACAGTTTGTTCTTCCTCCTCCTGTTGCCACGGTGACCACAGATGCCTCCCTGACCGGGTGGGTGGGGGGCATTTTCAGGGCAGGACTGTCCAGGGCACTTGGCAACCTCTAGACTACCACCTGCACATAAGCGTCTTGGAGATGAGAGTGGTGCTTTTAGCGTTGCAAGCTCTTCAGGACTCTCTACCCACTGGGACTATTGCAATTCAGACAGACAATATGTCTGTAGTGTGGTACATCAACAAGCAGGGCGGAACCAAGTCCTATCCCTTATGTCAAGAAGCACTCAGACTCTGGCAGTGGGCGATCTCCTCTCAACGGTTTCTGATGGCAACGCACATCCCCTGGAAGTCCAACGTCATAGCGGCCAGGCTAAGCAGAGCTATTCTCATGCCTCACGAGTGGTCTCTCAGTCAGTAGTGGACAAAATCTTCCGCAGATGGGGTCAACCTTACTGCGACCTTTTCGCAACTCCTCTCAACAGCAAGTGCGACGATTTCTTCATTCTCTTCCCCCTTCCCGGACACTCCCCCAGAGACGCTCTAGTTCACGATTGGCCCCAGGGTCTTCTGTATGCATTCCCACCTTTTCCCCTAATTCCCATACTAATTCAGAAGGCTACCGCATTGGGATCCAGGATGATTTACATTGCCCCTTACTGGCCTTGACAAATTTGGTTCCCATTCCTGCATTGTCACCTGCTGTAGCAGCCTTGGAATCTGGACCCAGTGCCAGACCTCTTGGTCCATCAGTCGGGCAGGCTGCACCAATCCCTTCAGTCTCTCAACCTCACAGCTTGGTTGCTCCACTTCCAACCTTAGCCAGGCTTCCACATATTTCTCAGCCGGTGCGTGAAATCATCCTTTCTTCGCACAAATCTACCACCAGGAAGACTTATGCTAGTAAGTGGAAACGTTTCTCTTTCTGGGCAGAGGCTAGGAAAATAGACCCCTTTACAGCCCCTGTCCATCACGTTCTAGATTTTTTAGCAGAACTCTTTTAAGCTGGTTCCTCGTCTGCCACCATTAGGGTCCAATTAGCTGCTATCGCAAATTTCCACACTGGCCTGTCAGAAACCAGCATCATGTCCCACAAACTTTGCAAGGCCTTTCTTGAAGGAACTATTTTGCTTAGGCCTCCGGTCAGAGATCCCCTGCCTCCGTGGGACTTGAACTTGATATTAGCTTCCTTGATTCTCCCCCTTTTGAACCTGCGGCTTCCTGTTCCTTAAAATTGCTCTCCTGGAAGACTCTCTTTTTAGTAGCCATCACCTCAGCTAGGAGAGGTTCGGAACTTCAAGCCCTCTGTATTCGTCCTCCTTACCTTGTGTTTCATAAGGATAGAGTTTCACTCAGGACTAATCCTTTGTTTCTGCCCAAGATACCTTCCGAAACAAACCTGAATCAGGCTATTGATCTACTTGTCTTTTTTTTCCTAACTATTCGAACAAAGTTGAACAAAAGTAACACCAATTGGACGTTCATAGGCAATTACATTTTTATTTGGATAGGCCTAAGCAAACAAGAAAATCAGACCAACTCTTCCTGTCCTATGCTGAGGGCAAACAAGGCCTGCCAGTTTCTAAAGTAACCTTATCCAGGTGGTTGTCCTCTATTATTACTTTGATTTATCAGCTGAAACATAAAGAACTCCCTACTAAACCTAAAGGTCATTCCACCAGAGCATTAGCTACTTTGGTAGCTTTTCAAGCAAGACTACCAATGGAATCTATTTGTGCTGCAGCCACATGGGCCATTCCTCATACTTTCATTTCACATTATAAGTTGGATATGGCCTTTAAGAGTAGAGCTGATTTTGGTTCCACTGTGCTCAAGAGTCTGCTCCGATGAGCCACCCAGGACTAAGGTGCTAGGGACGCTGTCCCAACCAGCAAGAATGAAGGCGAGAGAGACAACTTAACATTTAGAAGTTATGTACCTACCATAACGTTCCATGTTAGTTGTCTTCTTCTCGCCTTCTTTCTTGCGTCCCATCCTCCATCCCCCTAGCCTGGACAGACCGAGAAGAGTCCCTTTTTGAGGCCTTCTTCCTCTGGCTGAGTCTTATCTGGGTTACGTCCTCCTCTGTTTTAGTACTGTAGGTAAACCTTGTAGTTTGGACAGGTGTCCTTGAATTTTTCTATGGTGTTAGCTCTGCCAAATGTGATTTGGGTATCTAGCGCCAAGCATTGAGGGATATGGGGAGGCCTCGAGCCAGTAAATAGCTCTCAAGCTTTAGTAGATGGCCGAGTCGGAGCCGAGGATCGGCTCCGAACCCAACCAGCAAGAAAGAAGGCGAGAAGACGACAACTAACATGGAACGTTATGGTAGGTACATAACTTCTTATTACCCTCATTCCCTGCCTGCAAAAGGAGTTTTGATGGTGGGCACAGGCCTGTCACCACAACAAGGGACAGCCATTCACTTTACCCACAGCCAGACAGACACTAACAGATGCATCAGATTATGCCTGGGGGACCCACATGGCAGGAAAATGCATTCAGGGCACATGGCTCGCAAGCCAGATGCATCTTCATATCAATCAAAAAGAGATGCTAGCTGTTCAGAATGCCCTGACAGCTTTCAAGGATTTACTTCATCCAGGACAACTACTAATAAAGACGGACAATACTACAGTCATGTGGTGCATAAACAAGCAGGGAGGCACACATTTCTACCCCCTCTACAGACAAGCCATGACTTTGTGGGACACAGCATTGATTTATCAAGTTCACCTGAAAGCACAATTCCTGCCAGGAAAAATAGTCTGACAGACAAACTAAGCAGAAAGCTCATGGATCCCCACGAGTGGAAACTGGATCCGCAAGTCTTCAGTATGATAACAAGGAAATGGGGATACCCAGACATAGATCTATTTGCCTGCCCTCATAACTGCCAACTACAGAAATTCTGCACAAGAAGTTAGCACAAGCAAGCATGGAAAGTGGATGCCCTATCCTTCAGATGGAAAAACCTGACAGTATATACCTTTCCCCACTGCCTCTCCTCCCCAAGGTACTCCTAAAGGTCAGACAAGAGAAGCCAAAAATGATACTGATTGCCCTAGACTAGCCACACCAGCACTGGTACCCAATCCTAAAGAACTTGTCTCAAGAACCAGCCTGGACATTGCCTCAGACTTCTCACTTACTGACCCAACAAAACAGTCAGATCCTGCACAGCCGCATCATTACCTTAAATCTGGCAGCATGGCGGATAATGTAGCCATACATAACACTCCACTCTCCAAAGCTGTAATGGATGTTATCTTGGAGGCCAGGAGGCCCAGTACCAGAAAATCATATGCAGAAAAATGGAAGAGATTCTGTGCTTGGAACCAGGACCAAGGAGTTGACACGTTTGTACCAAATATTCCTCAGATTTTACAATATTTAACTGAGATGCTATTCCTCAGATTTTACAATATTTAACTGAGATGCTGGACAAAGGCCTTTCCTTTTCATCTATTAGGATTCATGCCTCTGCCATTTCAGCCCAATATAATACAGAACCACCTATTTTTTTCTCACCCATTACTAAGGTAGTTCCTCAGAGGGGCCAAAAACATAAGACCCCCAAAAAGAGCACCAGTACCTGCATGGGACCTAAACTATGTCTTGGAAAAACTTACACTGCTTCCTTTTGAGCCAGCCTCAACAGCAGATGTTAAATCTTATCCTGGAAAACAGCTCTGCTCCTAGCAATAACCTCTGCAAAACGAGTCTCTGAGTTACAGGCTCTCATGGCTGTGGAACCTTTTATCATTTTCCATCCAGACAGGGTTTCTCTGAGGACAAACCCTACATTTATGCCTAAGGTAGTGTCCATTGTGGCACTTAACCAAAACCATTCACTTGCCTACCTTTTATCCAAACCCACAGAACAAGGGTGAGAGCCTTCTGCATTCTTTGGACATACACAGACAGCTATGCTTCTACTTGGACAGAACTAAAGCTTTCAGAAAGACTAAGCAACTTTTAGTAGCATATGCTGCAGGACCACAAGGAAAGGCTATCTCAAAACAGACTATTTCAAAATGGATAGGCCATTGCATTTGTTTCTGCTACTCACAGCATGGCAAATCAGTGCCTAAGGACATTAGGTCACATTCTACCAGAGCAGCATCCACTTCAGCAGCCTTCCTCAGAGGGAGTACCAACCAAGGACATCTTAGAGGCTGCAACTTGGAGTTCAGTGCACACTTTTACAAAGCATTACCACTTACCTCTCTACTCTAAATCCAGAGCAGGCTTTGCCACTGCAGTTCTGCAGGGCCTCATAGCTTCTCCTAATCCTATTTAGCCCAGCCACCCATCCTCAGCTTTGGGATTCAACCCAAGAGTAATGACTGTAACAGTGAAACACGATGAACATAGTACAGTTGTGTACCTACCATATATGTAGATGTTCGAGTGTATTCACTATTGCAGTCCAGGTTACCCTCCCAACATCCCCCTTTCATTTGCTGGGTCTCATCTGTACTTCTCTATTCTATACAACTTATGTGGTGTATTTGCTTGTAGATGAAGGAAATGTTTACATTAGTGCATGCATGTTGTTTGGCATACCCTTTTGGGGGCACCTGACATCTGGGGCAAGAAAATCTGAAGAAAATGGTGTCGGCTGCATCTTTTATACCCCTGGCGCACTGACGTCAGGGAAGAGGCGACAGCAGTCGACGCCGGACCAAGACTTTGGAATTCAGGCCGACTGCGGGTAGCCTGCCAGCAGGATAACCCAAAATGAATGACTGCAACAGTGAATACACTTGAACATCTACATTTATGGTAGGTACACAACTGTACTTCTTTGGTTTGGATGTTAGTTGGGGTATTTTGTGGCCACCTTAATGGCTATCGACATCTGCTGAGTTTAAATGCCCTGTGTTTCTAAAGTATAGCCAAGCAGTCTGCCCTATCCTTAAAACCCCCATTAATCACTAAGCTGAAAAAAACTTATAATAAAATCGTCAGATTTGCAACCACCCAACCTTGTAACTCCCACCACTGCCTTGCATTTAAGAAACTTCAGTGGCTAGAATTCCCCCAACAACTTCTACTGTCACAACTACAAATCATTCACTCCATACTCTACAAACCTTCAGCCTGCCCCTCCCTCTCCTCCCTAGTATCTTACTACACCCCCAGCCTTTCACTTTGTAGCTGCTATGAAGGCTGCCAGCCCAGCTAGCTAGAATTTTGTAAATAATTCTGTCATTTATGATTATCAATATGATCCATAGGCTTGTCTTACTAATGTAAGAGAACTGTATGTTATGTGCTGAGCTTCAAAAATGTAACCACAGTGCACCCTACCGGAAAAGAACAGAGTTAACTTGCAAACTCTTAAAAAAAAAATAAATAAATAAATAAAATAAAAAAAGTGAATTATATATGATGGTGGTTATCTCATCTAGGAGACAGAATGCCTGCAGCTAGAAATTATTTTGATTGTCTGGAAACAGAAATATTTACAGATTTCAAAGGTAAATGTGTTTAACTGTTTTACGACTTCCAGTTCCAGGCAAACTTCTGAAAAATAAGTATTTTTGGCACAGAGGTGACAAAGAATGATGTAATCTGAGATAACCCAGCAGAAATGTTTGATAGTAATGTAATAAATGTCTCCGAGAGTGAGTCTGTGCATTTTGTATTTGTCTTCAGACCTGTAAACATCCATTCAGCACTTGCATTTGCCTGGCTCTGTAAGTAAGGTATTTAAGACATAGTTTCTCTTAGAGATAGATAGGAATATAGTAAGATCAGTCTAGATGTTTTCTGTATTTGTGAGACTGTCCTGCAGTGAGGTTTAAACATATTTCCTGTGATTCTGGATATTGTTGTCACTGTGTTGAGTTATTGAGTATTGTCCAACATATTTAAACCTTTTAATTGTGGCTGCTTTGTTTAGAGATATTTAAGCTCTTCGAGTACTTGCATATGAATTTGGTGACACTGTACAGGCCCCTCTTGAATAGCCTTAGTCTTGGTCACACTTAACCATTTGGATAATAGTAACATTACACGGTAGAATTAGTCACCCTTTGGAAAGGACCTTATAGTAGCTGATAAAGGATGGTTGGTGGCAGTTTTTACTACCTTATAGTTTGGGCAGAAGGGGGCATAGCTAGTAAACCTGTGCCACCATTCCCCAGCAGTGTATGTGTGTTTGTATATAAATCAGATCTGTGTGTGTGTGTGTGTGTGTGTGTGTGTGTGTGTGTGTGTGTGTGTGCGTGTGTCAGCTACTTGGGCAGGGACACAAAGCACTAGTTGGATAGAGAGGATGCTGGAGGTTTTGGCTGAGTAAACAATTTACTTATTTCTTTTAGAGTTTGCATGTTAACTCTGTTCTTTTCCAGTAGGTTACAATGTGGTTACATTCTTGAAGCTCAGCACATAACATACAATTCTCTTACATTTGTAAGCCAAGCCTATGGATCATATTAATATTCACAAATGATAATTATTTACAATATTCTAGTTAGCTGGGCTGGCAGCCTTCACAGCTCCGACCAACCTCTCCTAGATATTTATAAAACCAATAAAAGCACTGCCAAGCTCTTGCTCTTATACGAACAGTGTCCCACACCTGGAACAAACTCCCTTTCAATGTTTAAAAAAAAAAAAAAAAAAAAACATCCCGCACATAAATCATCTCAAAAAAGAACTTAAATACTCCCTAATAAATCTATGGTCCTGCCTCTGCCAGGATCCTACTTAACCCCTCCTCCTTATTTCTTATTATTTTTGTCCAATCCCTTCCTTTTTTTTTTTTTTTTTTTTGTACAACTGTCATGACTCAAATTTGGAAGTCATATCAATCATATTAACACCCAGTGTCTCCATCTATGATTTCAATCTATATAAACATATATTTCAGTTGATATTTGATATCTGCATATAATCTTTCTCAATGCTCAGTTTTACTTGCTGCCTACTTTGTACACTGATTCTCTACCATTTGTAGCTGCATTGTTCATATTGTAGATCATTCATGTTATCTTTTCTTAATATAGTGAATTTGAAGTTGTACATCTATAATTTATGTTTGTATTACACTGGAATTTTTCTCCTCCGGTCTCCCCTGAAAATGGACTTCTGGCTTAGTTGGACCAACCCGATTAACAAATGTCAGAAAAATAAGTATGCTGTGCAGACAGCATGGGCATTCAGAAGCAATATAGCTGAAATACTTGATGTCCTTAATGGGTCAGTTGCATATATCCAATGGGCTTCTATTACAGGAGGTTTAAGGTGTTACATAGTGAAAACTCTAGCTTGGCTTTATTTCTTTATATAGATCTAGCGCCTTTAGACCACAGGGACAAATGTGTCTATTTCAGACTGTTTCTGATTTCAAAGAAAGAATTTGCCCAGAGGCAAGTTCTAGATATTTTTAGTCTCAGATTCTCTGGGTTTCAGTCACCTTATCAGTTTTCTGGGTTACTCTTTGGGTTATACATAGCTTTAAGAGTATTCACAAAGTCTAGCCTCTGGAATAGTCCTTTGCTGACTTCCGGGTATTCTTGTATATCATTTTTAGACAGTTTACCTTTGCAGAGACTTTTCCATGAGTCTGTAATATGGATTGTATCCTTTCTCGTCACTCTGGGATTTCAGATATATATTTAAAACTCCTGTTTGACTCTGTCATACAGGACTGTGTTTCTAGGGCTCATGAGGACCCAACATTACCATCCTGGAGAATTTTAGGTTCCACTTTTGGGCTTTATCAAGAAGGAACTGCATCATTGGAGACTGCACAGAATTTAGAATTCAGTATTCCCTTTTGTTCTTCATATCCCAACACAATCAGTAGTAAAAAATGCTTCAGATTTTGCTTGGGGAGCAGTTTTGATAAGGGTAAATGGGTGCAGCCTATGGGGCATGTCAGGCAAAAGCACGTCCGTGTCCAAGGGATACAAGCTGTGATCCAGTGCTATACTATTACTTTTATATCTTGGTTCTCAGATTCTCATGCACATGATTATCGACAACACCACTGTGATGCAGTACTTCAACTAGCAGTGTGATACCAGGTCTTCTCTCTGTACCAGCTAGCTAGGATAGGTTGGGAGGTAGCTCATCAGCCTTTCTTGATCCTCCAAGCGTCTTACATTCTGTTAGAGCAATATATAATGGCAGACAAGCTGAAACATGATCATAGGTTGGTACTAGGCTATCAGCCCTAGGGCCTATACAAGCCTAGCCATAACAATTCCCTGGCTATTTCTTCCCACACTATTTACTTCCCTGGACCCCTGTCTAGCAGGGCGACTGACGTGATCCCCGGGGTGAATTTCCTTTCTCCCATCCAATCGTCAAGATTCCTTTTGAAGAGGGCCAAAGAGGCACTCTGCTTGACATGTATGGGCAATCTATTCGAATCTGGGGAGTCTCTGGGTCAGGGACCTATCCCGACACAAAGCTTTCAGGTATTACACCCTTTCTCAATGCTTGATACAGGTTAATTTAAAAACAGAATTTAGATAGGAGTCATAAAATCACATGACACACAGCCCAAACATAATGTGAAACAAATTAAAGCAATAGTAAAATACAAAATAATAATAATATCTAATAATCAAAAAATACATATATAAAAGTATTAATATGTTAAAAAATTATAGATTCAAAGCCTTACTTTAACTTTGTACGCTGTATCTTAGTTAAAACAGGCTTTAGAGAAACAGCAGAATTCAAACCTGGTTGACTATCTGCTGAAAATCTAATGATCCATTCAAACTCCCTAACCTCTAATAAATTTCCCATGTCACCTCCTCTAATAGATGATCAAACAGCACCAATCACTCTAAACTTAAATCTATGACCTGAACCATATATATTAATATGCTTAAATAATGCATTATTTTCACAAGCCCTTCTAATCTCAGACTTGTGTTCTATTATGCGTTCTTTTAATTTCCCAGTCCTTTTTCCAATATAAAATGAACAGCAGGCAGTGCAGGTTGCCAAATAGACCACGTTATTAGTATTACATGTGGCAGACACATCAAATGTAAATTCATTGTGTTACTGGATGCAAAAACATGCTGTTATGAAATGTCCCATATAAAATGTCATCACAACAAGTACAGTTACCACATATGAAGGTACCTTTCTTCCTTAAAGTGCAACCAGGATCTACTTCTACTCTGAAGTCGTTATAGCATAACATGCACTTTGTCTTCATGTTCTTATAAGCAAATTTGGGTTTATCATCCAAAACTGCCCTAACTTCATTAGATGCCATCAATACTGTCCAATATTTACTAATAATGTTCCTTACTGACCTTGTCTTGGTGTTATATGAAGTTATATACCTAAGCTTCCCTTCCCTAGTAGCATCATAACAAGCACTACTCTTATATTCATCAGTTGACAAAAATATAGGTTTAAAAGTAGTCGACTTATTTGTTACTACTTTAGTCTTAATATCAGCCAAAATTTCAGGGTCATATCCACTATCTAAGAATTCTTGATATGCCTCTTCTGTTTCAAAAACCAAAGATCATCCGTATTAAGTCTGCTAATTCTACCAAATTGTGCCTTGACAATACTTTTAAAAACATGAGGGGCATGCATACTAGACCCGTGCAGATACCTCCCTGCATTAACTTCTTTTCTATAAACACTTGTGTTCATTATACCACCACGGTATCCAAAAAACTTTAGACTATTAGAAAAATCCATTTTAAATTTTAAAAAATTAGTTGTATTCAAATAGCATAAATATTCATGCAAATCTACAGAAGACACCTCATCCACAAATCTTTGGTAGAAGCACACATTGGGATTTAAGAATTCTTTACCATCAAAAACATAAAGTTTCTCCCACTGATATAAAACTAAATTTGCGTAAGTATTTGCTACCGGTGTGCCCATAGCTACACCGGTGAGCTGTAAATACAACTGCTTATTAAATAAAAAAACATTATTAGACAGCACCAAATCAAGTAGAGAACAAATATTTTCAATATGCCTAGCTGTAAACAATGAGGGATGTACCAAAAATTCACGAATTGAATTAATACCATGGTCATTAGGGATTACTGTGAATAATGAGGTAATATCAAGCGTAACAAAAAATACATCCTTATTAATATTCAAATTATCTAAACCAGTATACCATTGCTTTAATTTTAAGAGAGAATCTGTTGTCTTTTAACACAGTTTCACAACCAGATAAATAGGATATAACTGCTTCTGTAAATACACAGAAATAGGCTCAGTTATCCAACCATTTCCCGAAACTATCGGACGCATAGGTGGATCATGCCAAGATTTATGGATTTCCGGTATCATAAATAAACATATTAATATCACTAACACATTTTTTAACATCTACATGTGTTATAGCTTTAAACACTGAAGGATCTAGCAGTAATTTAGAGACAGAATCTGTCTCTAAATTACTGCTAGATACTTCAGTGTTTAAAGCTATAACACATGTAGATGTTAAAAAATGTGTTAGCGATATTAATATGTTTATTTATGACATGCAGTTATCTAGAGATATAGATTTAGATTTATTTCATTATTTTTCAGTTACTTGTCCTATTATACCACAGTTATATGGCATACCGAAAATCCATAAATCTTGGCATGATCCACCTATGCGTCCGATAATTTCGGGAAATGGTTGGATAACGGAGCCTATTTCTGTGTATTTACAGAAGCAGTTATATCCGTTTTTATCTGGTTGTGAAACTGTGTTAAAAGACACAACAGCTTTTCTCTTAAAATTAAAGCAATGGTATACTGGTTTAGATAATTTGAATATTAATAAGGATTATTTTTTGTTACGCTTGATATTACCTCATTATTCACCGTAATCTCTAATGACCATGGTATTAATTCAATTCGTGAATTTTTGGTACATTCCTCATAGTTTACAGCTAGGCATATTGAAAATATTTGTTCTCTCCTTGATTTGGTGCTGTCTAATAATGTTTTTTTATTTAATAAGCAGTTGTATTTACAGCTTACCGGTGTAGCTATGGGCACACCGGTAGCAAATACTTATGCAAATTTAGTTTTATATCAGTGGGAGAAACTTTGTTTTTGATGGTAAAGAATTCTTAAATCCCAATGTGTGCTTCTACCAAAGATTTGTGGATGACTGTTTTTTGATTTGGAAGGGGTCTTCTGTAGATTTGCATGAATATTTATGCTATTTGAACAATACAACTAATTTTTTAAAATTTAAAATGGATTTTTCTAATAAGTTTTTGGATGTTAGTATAGACTACCGTGGTGGTATAATGAACACAAGTGTTTATAGGAAAGAAGTTAATGCAGGGAGGTATCTGCACGGGTCTAGTATGCATGCCCCTCATGTTTGTAAAAATATTGTCATGGCACAATTTGGTAGAATTAGCAGACTTAATACGGATGATCTTTGGTTTTTGAAACAGTTAGAAGAGGCATATCAAGAATTCTTAGATAGTGGATATGACCCTGAAATTTTGGCTGATATTAAGACTAAAGTAGTAACAAATAGGTCGACTACTTTTAAACCTATATTTTTGTCAACTGATGAATAGAAGAATAGTGTTCATTATGATGCTACTAGGGAAGGGCAGCTTGGCTATATAACACCAAGACAAGGTCAGTAAGGAACATTATTAGTAAATATTGGACAGTATTGATGGCATCTAATGAAGTTAGGGCAGTTTTGGATGATAAACCCAAATTTGCTTATAAGAACATGAAGACAATAAAGAGCATGTTATGCTATAAAGACTTCAGAGTAGAAGTGGATCCTGGTTGCACTTTAAGGAAGAAAGGTACCTTTATATGTGGTAACTGTACTTGTGATGACATTTTATGTGGGACATTTGATAACCGCATGTTTTTGCATCCAGTAACACAAAGAATTTACATTTGATGTGTTGGCCACATGTAATACTAATAACGTGGTCTATTTGGCAACCTGCACTGCCTGCTGTTCATTTTATATTGGAAAAAGGACTAGGAAATTAAAAGAACGCATAATAGAACACAAGTCTGAGATTAGAAGGGCTTGTGAAAACAATGCATTATTTAAGCATATTAATATATATGGTTCAGGTCATAGATTTAAGTTTAGAGTGATTGATGCTGTTTGATCATCTATTAGAGGAGGTGACATGGGAAATTTATTAGAGGTTAGGGAGTTTGAATGGATCATTATATTTTCAGCAGATAGTCAACCAGGTGTGAATTCTGCTGTTTCTCTAAAGCCTGTTTTAACTAAGATACAGTGTACAAAGTTAAAGTAAGGCTTTGAATGTATAATTTTTTTAACATATTAATACTTTTATATATGTATTTTTTGATTATTAGATATTATTATGTATTTTGTATTGTACTATTGCTTTAATTTGTTTCACATGTTTGGGCTGTGTGTCATGTGATTTTATGACTCCTATTTAAATTCTGTTTTTAAATGAACCTGTATCAAGCATTGAGAAAGGGTGTAATACCTGAAAGCTTTGTGTTGTTATAAAGGTCGTTTTTTTGCTCAGCGTTGGTGTTATTTATTGGATTTATCTATACAGCGGTGTGTGTATCAGGAACCTATCCCTCCAGCATGTTTTGTTTATTGTGATGACAAGGTGTAGATCCCTGGAGCGTGTGGCTCTGAGGGATTGGGATTTCTTTAAGTGTAGCATGTCCAGCAGCTCTGGGTTTGACATGGCCTTGTATGTTAAGCAGAGATCGCCTCTGAGTAGACGATATGCGACAGAGTATAGCTGGAGTTTTTTAAGGTGGTCAGCGTAGGGCATCTGCTTTTAGGCCTGTGATTCTTTTAGTGAGGTATTTCTGCGGCCTTTCCAGTTGTTGTCTTGAGAGGTACATACCAAACGGGGCGTTGTATTCTATAATGGGTCTAATGAGGGATGTGTACAGTGGGAGAATGACCTCCTTTTTTCTGGATGAAAAGCCCTTAATGAGGAGGTGTGCCACATAGAAGAATTTCCTGACTGTTGTGGCGATGTGGTTATTGAAGGGGAGACCACTGTCCACCTGTGTCCCCAAGTCTTTATCACACTTTCGGTGTTTAGTGTACTGCCACCTATATGGTAATTCACGGGTACATGTTTTTTCCCAAAGGGGATAACTATACATTTCTTGGCACTGAGCTTGAGCCCATGGCTCTGGCACCAAGCATCTGTTTCTGTAAGGCCCTTTTTTAGAGTGTCCACATCATTTGGGGATTCAATAATGGCTCCCAGTTTGCAGTCATCTGCAAACTTTGTTATCCAGAGTCCCTTAGTGTTGGCCTGTACTTCAGAGAAGTAGATGCCAAATAAAAGCGATCCCAGGACTGAACCCTGAGGTACTCCACTTGTCACTTGTCTGGAGCTGGATTTGGAGTTGGCTACTTTTACTGTGTGGGTTCTATCAGTAAGCCAGTTAGCAACCCATTGGTGACGTAGGGATCAATGCCCAGCTTAGTAAGTTTATCTATGATTCCAGAGTGGGGGATGGTGTCAAAGGCCTTGGCAAGGTCTAGATAAGCTGTGTGGACCACCTTACCCTTGTCCATGGCTCTGGAGACTGATTCGAAGAAGTCAATCAGGTTTAGGGGACAAGATCGGCCCTTCATGAACCCAAACTGGGTGGGTTCCAGTGTTTGAAGTTTGCCAATGTCTTTCTTTATAAGTTTTATGATAATATGCTCCATGGCCTTGCAGATGAGGCTTGTCAGATTGAGGGAATGGTAGTTTCCGGGATCCAAGGTGGATCCCTCCTTGTGGAGTGGGATAACTGTAGCTCTGTGCCACTCAGTGGGCACGAAACCTGAGGTGAGGCTATGATTAAACATGACACTTAGGTGAGGTGCCAGTTCATATTGTAGTTCATGTAGTACACAGCCCGGGATGTCATCTGGTCCCATGGATGCTGTATTCTTAGCTTTGGAGAGTGCGTTTTTTTACCTGTGTGGCCGTTATTACCGGAATTTGGCAATCTTCCAGTATTGAGATGGGCCATTTGGGGGGTGAGAGGGGGGTGAAACTGGCACTGAATCGATCTGCCAGGATTTTGGCAATATCCTTGGGATCAGTATATATTTAATGCCATCTGTTTTAGCTCAGAGCAGATCTGAGCATTGCCATTTAGATTCTTGACATAGTTATAGAATGCCTTGTGGTTGTGTTTGGAATCTTTGGCAATTTTATTTTCGTAACTCGCTTTGGAGGATTTTATGAGGGATCTCAGTTTCTTACTGAGGCTGGTAAGGAAGTTTTAAGTTTTTCTCATCCTGGGATTTTCCTCTTTTCTGCAACAGTTTCTTCCTTTTGTTGTAAAGTTTGTTTATGGCAGGGGACCACCAGATTGGCTTCCTTTTTTTGGATGAGAGCATCTTGGTTCTATTTGGGATGGCACGATTCATGCATGAGCGGATGTGCTCGTACAGTGCCTTAGTGTAGGATTCAGCAGTTGAACTTTCAGTTCCTGTCTGCATGGGTGTCATGAAGTTTGTCACTTCTGATGTGAGTAGCATGAAGTTGGCTTTGGAGAAGTTTTTAATGGAGGTTTCCTTACTGGGGGGTGGGATGTGGATGTTAAGGGTGATTAGCTTATGGTCAGACCTGACTAACGAGGGGGTGACCATAGGTGTGGAGCATTGATTGCCCATGTTGGCAATGACCAGGTCTAGGATATTGGAGCCCCTGGTGGGACTATGGATTAGTTGATCCAGGGCGTTGGAATTTATGAATTCCAAGAACCGTTGGGCAAAGGTGTTGGTACATGAGTAGTTTTCCCAGTTAATGGCAGGGTAGTTAAAATCACCCAGTATTAGGGTGTTTGGTTCTATCTTAATATTTTCCAGTATGTTTAGAAAGGTGTAGTGAGAATCTTGTGGTATGGTGGGGGATCTGTAGCAAGCTACAATTTGGATTGCAGTCTTACCTAGTGTTAGTTGCACCTGGAGAATTTCAGATGCATTGTGTTGGGCAACTAGCTTGGTGGTGTGAATATCCTTGGTGAATATTGACACTCCTCCTCCTTTAGTGTTTTGGTCCTGCTTTGGTGGCCGAAAAGTGTGTTAAGAGTTGTAGCCTGGTATTGCAGGGGTGCTCTCTGGAGCCTTGAACCAGGTCTCAGTTACTGCACAGATATCGATGTCCTCCATTTTTAGGAGTGCCTCGAGAGAGTGCATTTTGAGGTTTAGACTTCTAGCATTGAGTAGCATTACCTTCAGATTTTGCATGCTTGTACCTGTTACAGTGGTGGTTTTGTCCTTTGAACTTTGCCTAAAAAAGGCACTATAGGGGTGGCAAGAGCCTTAGCCAGTAACCTGAATCCCAGGGGCGACAGGTGCAGACCATCTCTGGCAAAGCATTGTGGTCTGTCAGTCATGTCGTCCCAGGAAGACAGATACTGGATCCCCTTTGAATGACACCAGAAGCTTAGCCAATTGTTGAAGTCAATCATTTTGTCCTTATATTGTGGCATCATTCTGGTCGAAGGCAGGATGCTACTCGGGGCTAGGGTCATACCTGCCTGGGCCACATGATCCAAGAGTTCTTCCATGTCTCTCTTCATGTAGTCCAAGGAGGTACGTCTCAAGTCATTCACTCCAACATGGACATTGACAGAGTCATATTTGTACTTGTTTTGGAGTGACTTGAGTGCATGTGCTATGTGGCGGATCCTGGCACCCGACAGGCAGCGGACTGTAATTTTATCCTTGTTCAACCTGGTGAGAGGGACATCAGTGTGCCGGACTATAGAGTCACCTATGACTAAAGTGTTAGGTACATTGTCTTGCCTTAGGGGCTATTGCTGGGTGGCACACTGGTGTTGTTAACTATGTGACAGTTTGGTTGTGATTGGTGTTTGTTTGCGTTTCAGCTTCAATGGTCCTTGTTGCTTGGGCAGGTTACAGGTAAGGGCCTCTGCATATGTGTATTTAGTGTTGCTATATGTGGGTGTTGGTGGTGTGGGTTTAGAAGGGCTATGTGTTGCTTGAGGTGTAGTGTGGGTGTTAACCTTCTCCTCTTGACTCTCTAGCACAATCTTGGGCATAGGTCTCAACCTCTTTAAGTGGCCAATGTGGAACACAGACCCTAACAATGTGTGACAAATTGTCAAAATGTGGAACACCCTATTTTCGCACTGCACGAAAACGCGCCATGGAGCATGGTAGAACTGTAACATTCAATAACACTTCTCCGATCCAAAAACTTTTGTTTGATAATCTGCAATACCATAACCACACCATAAGTAAATGAAAGAGCACTCAGAAAATGTAGTAAATGTGATTTTTATTTTTTGTAAACAGACATATTGCAATTCACACAAAGTTTAGACCAAGTTAAACATCCAATCATACGTCTGATGTAGACTTATTGTATGCTGCTGTGGCTTTCTTGGCTGCCTCTAAAACATGTTTTGGCAGCTTAATATCACAGACATCCAGTTCTTCATTCATTTTAACTGCCAACAAAGAGTTCAGTGTTTTTACACTCAGAGACTGATGCAGTTCAGTTTTCACTTTCCGCACCATACTAAATGCTCTTTCTGCTTGTGCATTAGAGTGTGGTAAGCAAAGTAAGACTCATCATTAGCTGCTTAAAGAGTGGCAGTTTCCCTTCAATGCAAAGGTCCCTCAGAAGGTGTGCCCAATACTTTGATACACATAAGTGGGGCCCGTCTACTGGGCCTGTCAGATTCCCTGTGTCCTTTATCTGATATTGGGTAAACGCGTCTATTAATTGTTCAGCCTCAACATCATTCACACATACACCCAGACGGAAGCCAACATTTCTGACAAGTCCTGAAGAAATGTCCAATTTTTTGGCTGGATTAATAAGTAATGCAGCATCTTTCAGTAAGTGATCCTTCATGGGAAACTTTTTAAGCATTTTCTGCAGCACTGCACCATAAAAAGCTGCAACTTTTTTATAAAAGTTAAATTCAATGACTGTGCCGGCAATATCCTCCTCATGGCTGTTCATGTACTGCTTGACTTCATAGCCAATACGAAGTTCACCATTTGGTAGAACACAGCTACTGTCAGTCAACACTGACACATCACTGTGTTTGATTAGTCTGACAGCAGATACAGGTCTGAGGAGTCTGCCAGCATACTGCTGCAGGAGTTTATGCACAGTGGCATGCAGTGTCAGTAGCTGACTTTTTCTCTACTCTGAAGCTGTATGTTGAACTCCAATAAGGGTTCCAGTGCATACTTAAGGAACATTAAAATCATATGCACTTCATGACTCTGCAAGTTTTTAGAAATTAAGTCAATCTTAGCAGACCTTGACTCTGCAGACAGAAAATACAAATTTAGAGCTGGCCACATGTCCAGGGTTCTGTTAATAACCTTACCAAGACTGAGCCATCTAGTAGGTGCATGTCTAATGATCTTGAGGGGTCAGTATCTGTGAACAAAGCAAATTCCTGCAGTTTTTGTTGTCTTTGTGTACTGGAACTGAAATGGCAGTACAGATCTGATACAAGTTCTTCAACTGGTGAATGTAGTGCTTTTACAGCAGCCTTACTACAGAGATCTGCCAAGTGGCAGAGACACCCCATGTTTACAATTGTGGGCTTCACCTCCTTTAAATGCGACAGCACAGAATTGTGTTCTCCAATCATTGAGGCAGCATTGTCTGAAGAAAAGCCCACAATGTTGGAAACTGGAATGTTAAATTTAGTCAGGCTGGACATTAAAGAATCAAACATTGCTTGCCCAGTTCCTGACACACATTCTGACATATCAAGGAACCTGGTCACATTTTTGCTTGCCTTTTCTTCAAGGTAACCAACAAGGATGACTAATAGTTTGTCATCTCCCATATCTGTGCTTTGGTCCATATACACACAGAATGGTGATCTCTGGCAGGCTGCTGCAGCATCATTCTGGTAATGAGGCCCCAGCACATCCCGGGCAATGCATGCTGCCTTTGTCGCTCCACATGTCATTTTACGGAGAACATCTTGATCCTCTCCACACTTCTTCATAAATTTCAGGATGTGTTCTCCTGCTGCAAATGATAAGTTGTCTTTAGCAAGGAGAGACACAAAACCAACCTCTGCCTCAACTACCTTTGTACTTGCTAAATTCTGTGGTCCAAAGAAATCCACCATAGATCTTCCAGCTGCATGCTTGCAATTCTGCCTGTGTTTCTCACTGTTAGCATGTCGTTGCAGGTCATGTCGTCCCCCATGATGGATTGTGAAATCTGTGTTTCAAGTCTTGCAGAAGGCAAATTTCACTCCGCGCCTACTCATAGAAAGCCAGTCAAAGGCACTTGCCCAACTTGGCTGAAAAATTGTGTATCTTCTGTTCTTTGGGGTGTGAGATGTATCTATATCCCCGTCCTCACTATAGTCTGGGTAATCTATACCTAGCAGGTTTGCAAAACACAGTGGTGTTAAACAATGAAACAAATGAGACTACAGTGCAGAAAGGAAAATTAGAAGATGTCCTCAATATCAAAGATATAAGACAATAGGGTCATAACCTACCCATATCACTGGAAGTTTCCTGACTTTGCACCCTCTTCTCTTGCTCATCTCTGCTCCTTTTGTTTACTATAAAGGCCTGCATGCTTCACTTCCTTGCCTCAATGACACTTTCAGTCCTCTGGTGCTCACTTGCCCACCTAACCAGTGTTGCAGAAGGGAAGAATGACTTTCACGACATTTAGTACTCCAAATTCATGCCAAGGAACACATCCAGCTTAACAAAGGCACTTACACACATCATGACAATACTACTTACATTTTACATTCACCACTTTAGATGTGGTCTACCCCTGTCCTACAGCCAGGTGTGTGCCTGGCAAAGATGCCTAAAAAGGTACTTAAAACCAGGGCCCTCTGTACTTTTACAATAATGTGCCATTTAAGACAAAGAATGCAGGATCAAGTTACACAAAGTTCTACTGAAAACAAATCTGGATATGTTACAGGATCTCATTACTAAAACTCACTTTTGACATCCATCCTGACATACTTCTCAACTTAGTGCAAGTAAACTGGACAAAGCCCAACACAAGAAGGACAAGCAGCACAGAGACTTTAAATATTGCTCTTAACCTTAGAAATACTCTTATAAACCTAGAAAGTTTGTCACACATTGTTAGAGTCTGTGTTCCACATTGGCCACTTAAGAGGGTGAGACCTATGGTGACAAGCAGCAAAAACGTACAAACACTTTAAAAACTGCTCTTAATAAACCTAGAAAATTGCTAGAACAGGACCTGTCTTTGCATACAGTTTCTCCAAAAACAAAGTCAATTAGTTTCAGAGACGTACGAGGGTGACAAGCAGCAAAAACAAACAAACACTTTAAATATTGCTATTATAAACCTAGAAAGTTGCTAGAAGAGGACATGTCTTTGCATAGTTTCTCTAAAAAAAAGGCAATTACTTTGAGACGTACTAGTGGACAAGCAGCGGAAACAGGCAAACATTTTAAAATATTGCTCTTATAAACCTAGAAAGGGCAATTACTTTCAGAGACGTACTAGGGTGACAAACAGCAAAAACATACAAACACTAAAAACTGCTCTTAATAAACCTAGAAAGTTGCTAGAACAAAGACCTGTCCATGGCATACAGTTTCTCCCCCCAAAAAAAAGATATAAAATAGACATTAGGGAAGGGTGACGAGCAGCAAAAACATACAAACACTTTAAATATTGCTATTATAAACCTAGAAAGTTGCTAGAAGAGGACATGTCTTTGCATAGTTTCTCCAAAAAAAAGGCAATTACTTTGAGACGTACTAGCGGACAAGCAGCGGAAACAGGCAAACATTTTAAAATATTTTAAAATAAACCTAGAAAGGGCAATTACTTTCAGAGACATACTAGGGTGACAAACAGCAAAAACATACAAACACTAAAAGGGACAAGCAGCAGACCTGTCTTTGCATACAGTTTCTCCAAAAAAAAAAAAAAAAGCAATTACTATGAGATGTACTAGTGCACAAGCAGTGGAAACATGCAAACACTTTAAAATATTGCTCTTATAAACCTAAAAAGTTGCTAGAACAAGGACCTGTCATGCCCCCCCCCCCCAAAAAAAAAAAATAAAATAGATTTAGGGATAAGCAGCAGAAAGACACTTTAATATTGCTGTTTTAAACTTAGAAAAGTTGCTAGAACAGGACGTGTGGGACAAGCGGCACAAAATCCAGACTAAACATTGCTTATACACTAAGAAAGTTGCTAAAGTCACAGGGTCTGTGCTAGAATAAGGGAAACATTTGCAACCATTACAGCCTAAAGCACTTACCTCTGCTCTGCCTACCACTTCAGCTGAGCTCAACACAATCCAAATTCAAATCCCGGTTATCCACTCCAGCAGCACAGCAGAAAGAAAAATCTCAACCATTCAGTTGTTGTACAGTGCTAATGAACAACAGACATACAGCAAATCTAGAAGAATTTTCTAGGAAGCAACATACAATTTAATTACGTATTTAACAGCTGCAGTGCTCCACTTGCTCGTCTCTGTCAAAGTGCTGCCTTTGCATAAAAACTTAGTACTGAGTCTCTTATTCTGTCTCCTACACTGAAGCTTTTTTCAAGACCATGTCATGTTAAAGGTTCACCAATAGTAATATCTACAGTTTTAAATGATTTTCTCACCCAGTTTTCTTGTTCTATATTTAATTTATCATATGGATTTAAGACATCTAACATAGGGCACATAATAGCAAATAATAAAAATATAATCTCTTAGGTGCATGCCAGTGTAGCATCTACTCTATTTCTTGAGAACCATTTGCACAGTTGAAAACCCTGTAAAATATCAAAACAAGCATACAAATGTTCTCATGTTTGTTTACAGATCATGAGACTGCTTCTGCTAGCTTGCCTGCTATATCAACGGGTGTGTGCGCTCTTACCTTTAATCTCCCCTTGTATCCGACTGCAATAACAGTATTCCAATAAAAACTTAAGAAAGCTTGCAGCTGCTGTTGCCGAACTCCTAATGAACACACTGCCTATCCATTTTCAGTCCTTAAAAATATTCAGACATGCACACACAAATCTCTGCCCCTCCTTCGGGCCACAACCAGGACTTTAAAGTGAAAATGCTCTACACCGCAAACGGACTCACCGAGTGACCTCTCCTGGCAGGCTAACTTCCACCGACTCCCGTCCGTCTTCTTTCTTCTCCACGGCCCTGATGTCTTCGATCTGGAGACTGCAACTGGCACCGGCCTGCTCCTTCCTTCTTCCAGCCTAGTGTGTAACACCGTCACCAACGATCGCCCAAGTAAAATTCCCATGATTCCTGGAAGCCTTTTTCAAGCCATTATTTTGGTGCAAAAAGGCTTCCAGGATTATGATTGGTCTCCATTTTTGGCTCCCATCCTCCTCAGATTCCCTACTTGATTGTCTCGTAGACAGAGTTTGCGATTGGCCGTAAATGCGGTCTACAAGCCAATCAAAAACTGCAGAGTTTAGCCAACGCGGAAGGGTAGATGAGCTATGCATTGGTTTGTATACCGCAATGCCGATTGGCAGTAATTGTGGTACACAAACCAATCAAAAGCCTTGTAGCGGAGCCACAGCTGTTCAATGCGGAACAGCAGAACAGTGGCTTTGCTCTTCATTAAATGCTGAGCATTCCGCGTAATCCGGAGCACTTGAGAACTCAGATCTTGGGTGGAGAGAGTTTTGCTTCCATTTTGGCTATGCAAGTGCATCTCTCACAGGTTGTAATGTTGGGTGGTAGTAGGAGAGGGTTGTCTGTGTACATGAGGCAATTGCTGCATTGCCCCAGTATGCCCAGATTCACCAGGTGGACAGGCAAAATCACCGGAAGCTGGTCCTTGGACATGCCTGGTTTGTTGCTTTTTTTTTTTTTTTGTAAAGTACAGGAGCTGTTTTCCCTTACCTTAGCAGGGTACTTGCAATTATAGGCTGTTTAGTGCCTACTATTAATTTCTCCTTATTAACAAGAAGAGTTGAGTGTTTGTATCAGTTTAAGGCTTCCTAGTGCTTTCCAGCAGGTATTAGAGAAAGTGCTAGTCGCAGGGATGTTTAAAGGTAAGATGAAAAAAAAAATGCACACTGCAGTGTGCACTAGAGAAGTTAGATGTGAAAGTAGGTAACTTAAGTTTTACCTGTTTAAAAAGTTAAGGTTTAGTGGAGAGTTACTATTTTTAAAACAGCAAGATGGGTTAAAAGGGGTGGTCACTTTTGTATTCTGGTACTATGGAATACAGTAGGATGGCCAATACATTTAAATAGTTGAAGGGGAGGGGTTTTTGATTTTGTGATTACTCACACAAGCCAGTGAAAGTAGAGGAAATGAGATATATGGTTAGATTAACATAAGAGGCAGGCAACTAGAAAGACAGTGAATTCTGCTGGACTCAGAAGAGAGAGAGAGAGAGAGAGAGAGAGATGTGGTCTCTTTTGAAGTTTTAATATGCTATTAAAGCAGAATGCAAGTAAAACACAAGGTAAAGAAAACAAACTACAGTATTTAAAATATGCAAAATACAAAAAATAAAAGCAAACTAACCTTTCCTTCACGGCAAAGTGTAGCAGAGTCTGGATGAGCCTTTCTGGTAAAGCTCTAAAATGTTTTATTGTAATAGAAGATTTAGTTCCTAGCTCCACCCCTCAGTTAACAAATGATTAACCTTACGTGACCTCTTCTATCTTATGAATGAGTCCTTAATTGATCAGTTCTAATTTCTGCCTGACTCCGTTCTAATTTCTGCCTGACTCAGAAGAGAGGGAGAGCTCTGTGGTCTCTTTTGAAGTTTTAATATGCTGTAAAGCAGAATGCAAGTAAAACACAAGGTAAAGAAAACAAACTACAGTATTTAAAATATACAAAATACAAAAAATAGCCCCTCACTACTGGAAACTACACAAGAGGGTCTTCATGGGATTGATCCAATTGTGTGGTGCACATCCCTTAGATCTGTTCACCTCCTTTTAAAACAGACCAGGTTATTTTCCAAGACTCCCTATAGGTGAACAGAGAGTTCAGGTGTATTTTCACTATTTCCATTGATATATAGGGTCCTTCTCAAGATTGGGGCAGCACAGTGGTGCAGCGTTAACGTTGTCTCTTCACAGCAAGAGGTTCTCCGGTTCGATTCTCGGCTGGGGTGCCTTCTGTGTGGAGTTTGCATGTTCTCCCTGTTTTCGCATGGGTTTCCTCCGGGTACTCCGGTTTCCTCCCACATTCCAAAGACATGCATCTGGAGCATTTCTCCCCGGGCCTCAGCTGAAAACAGGCTCCGTGGAACCTAGTCGGACTTTCCCAGTCAACAAATGATAAATAAATAAATAAAAAATAAATAAATTCCAAGGGATTCTTTAAAAATCTTTGTTGTAACGCTCCTTAGGCACACGGGATCTTCTTTTCATAGACCTTCTAAACCCTCTTCAATTGATTATTTCGTCTAATCACTGAGGTCGGTGGGCAGCATCAAAACCTCTGACCTGGGGTAACTGTTGAGGTCCTTTTTTGCAGGTGCAAATGCAATTAGGCCCTATCTCCAGGTTTGGGACAAGAAACTTCTGCTCCATCCTTGGGGCTTCCTCCTTTGGCCCCTTTGGATCCAAGGTCTTCGGGGCTGGCAGATTTTCCATCTTCTGGGTCAAATCTGACAACTTAGCCATCCTCTGCTTCATCCTTTTCCTTGGTAGCCTTGATCCCAACTTGTTCGGGGCCATCTGGACCTCAGAGCTGTGGCATTGAAGCTGGAGATTCTGGGCCGAGGTCAATGGGCCCTGCTTTGGGACCATTGCTTCCACTCTGGGCTTTGGCCAGCTTGACACCAATCTCAATGTCAGGTATAGGTGTGGCTCCCTCAGTTTCTGGTATCATTGAAACCGAGAGGCCAGCCTCCTCCTTGGCCTTCAGCATTGTAGAGAGGATGTTCTCCTATAGGGGGAAGTGTCAGAATTCTCCTGCTGGTACTGCCTCTGTTTTTCATTAGTACTTGCAACCAATCATCAGTCTGATGTGGGTCAGCCTAAAGCATCCATCTTCCAGCCTGCCCCCCCCATGGCGGGACTTCCCGACTCTTTTCCTTCCTCCCCAGCTTTATCAGTACTTGGAGATTTTGGGGAAGAGAAGGTGTAAGAAGAAATATTTGCATTCTCTGGAGCAGTCTCTCTTAGAATACTGATCTCATGGAAGGACAGGTTTCCCCTAAGTCTCCACATGATGACGTCTATTTTGGCAATTTATTGGAGCTACTTCACCAGCATGGAGGCTAGACCACCAAAGTGCCCTCTCCAGAGGAGTCAGTATTTCTGGAGGCCTTTGGTGTAGGCCCATCCATGCCTTGGGTGGTTCCCCCTCCAGATGCCTATATAGACCTGGTATCCTGGATGATATGGAAGGAACCCGACACAATAGAATGCATCCCTAGAAAGCCAGATAAGGTTCTCTCCCCTCCCCCCCAAAGACGGGCATTGTTGGAGTATGGGTCAAGCTGTCGATGCCATTGAAATAGTGGCAGCCACCAAGAAGGAGTTTTTGAGGAGATCTCCTCTGTTCACCCCAGAACAGGAAGTCTTAGGCACTGGATTGATTAGGTAAGCATTCCTATGTCTCAGCCACTTTTTGCACTAAAAGCAATTAGTTGCCTGTCTCATTAGACAAGGCTTCAGCAGAGCCTAGTGTGTGAGATGTCAAATACCCCTAAGGCACAGCAGTCTCTGGATACAGAGAAGATACTGGAGATCCCGTTGTCTTCCCTAGTTTCCATCACTAATATTTCAATGAGGCTTTTCTCGAATGTGGCTGATGGGGCATCTTGAGTGGCAGACTACAGTAATACCATGCGATGCCACGGTTGCATGCTTTTGCATAACTTTGAGGACAGTTTCAATGTGTCAAAGGTTTCAAAGGTTAAAGACACTCTGGCAAGGAATCACTAAGATGGGAAAACTCTGTCTCCCATTGTCTACCACCCAGCAGACATTTTCAAGGAATCAAAAGGGGATAAGCATCTCTTCTCTTCTTTTTAGAAAAATCTCAGTTCTCTTCCCAGGGTGCTGCTTCAGGGGGTTGGAGGAATCATGCGGACACTGCCTGCAGGCAGAGGTGGCCTGCAGAGTCAGGGCTTTTTCTTGCGCACCCTTTCAGCTACCCTGAAAGTTTGCCTAGCTGCTCTTCTTTGGAAGTAGTTGGGGGTTGTCTGGCTCTGCACCCAAAGTATTGGGAGACCATCACCTCAGATGCCTGGGTGCTGAGAGTTGTATCCAGAGGTTATAACATTCCCTTTTTAGAAGTTCCAAATTGTCATCCAAAATGTCTCCCAGATGTTTCACCCCATCAAAGACTTTATGCAGCAATACTGATTCAAAAACTGCTTATAAATAGTGTCATTCAGGAGGTCCCACCAGACCAGATAGGATCCAGGGTCTAGTTCATGTTCTTTTTAGTTCCAGGGAAATCAAAGGACCTCAGACCCATTTTGGATTTAAGCATGCCGAATCATTTTGTCAAAAAGACCAATTTCCTGATGGTCACAAAGCAGTCCATCTTACCCTCCTGAGGAAGGATGATTGAATGTGCTTGAATAGACCTCAAGGACACTTGCCATCACATCAAGGTACACCAGGTGTTCAAGGAGGTTTCTTCACTTCCATCTGGGAGGGCAATCATTTCCATTTCAGAGCCCTTCCGCTTGGTCTCACCACAGCCACCCTGGTGTTTATAAAGTGCATGGCAGTGGTGGCAGCCTGGCTGTAGCTGCAGGTCTCTTCATACCTGGATGATTGGCTCCTCACTGCCCTCACAAGGGTATTGTTAATCTTGGCCAGGGCCTCCCTACTCCTTTTGTGCAACAACGTAGGCATCACAGTCAGTTATCCAAAATCAGGCATTCAGATTATTTAAACTTTAGAGTTCATAGGGTGTCATTTAGAAATGATCAACTAAATTGCCAGGCTCCTGAGTTCCAGCGTTTTTGGCATTGGGGTCAGGCCCTCTCACTGCCTGTAACTGGGAGTCGCCAGCATACACAGTTATGAAGCTTCTGAGTCATATGACAGCAATGATTTGGTTGCTTCCTTTAGCCAGATATCACATGAGGGACTGTACAGTGGAGTCTGACTGTTCAGTGGTCCTTCCTTACTCATCCTCTGGATTTCCTAATACGACTGACGAAAATGTGTCACAAGCAGATTCACTGGTGGTTGGAGTCTGTCTGTAACTGAAGGGAGACTATTTGTAATTCTTTCTCCCTTGGCCTCGGTCATCATGGAAGCCTCCCTCCTGGGTTGGTGATGGAGTGGCATTTCAGAGGGACGATGGTTCAAGGGTCCTGGTGTTCCACAGAGGCCCACATTCATATCAGTGTTCTGGAGATGAGGGTGCTGGTCCTTGTATTGCAGGCCTTTCAGTATGCCCTTCCCAGAGGTGTGATTATGATACAGATAGGCAATATGTCTGTCATCTGATATCTCACCAAACGGGGGGAGTACATTCTTGTCCTCTTTGCTGGGAGGCCATAAGGATTTGTCAGTGGGCAATATCTTATTTTCTGGTGACAACGCACATCCTGGGGAAGTCCAACATTCTGGCTGACAGCCTCAGTAGGAGCATTCTTTTGCCTCATGAGTGGCCCTTAAATCTGAAAGTGGCAACTCAGATTTTTCGACATTGCAGTACTCTGCATTGCTGTTTATTTGCCTCCTCATCCAACACCAAGTGTAGCAGCTGTTACATCATTGTTCCCATTCTGGGACAAACACCCTGGGATGCTCTGGTGCTTATTAGGCCCCTGAGGCTTATTTATGGTAATCCCCCAGTTCCTTTAATGGTGAAGTTTCTACAGAAAGCAGCCCTCTGCAGAACTGCAGTGATCCTCACCACCCCTTGTTGGTCTTGTCAGATGTGGTTCCCCCTTCTTTGGCCTCTTCTGAAGTACACCATGGGTACTAGATCCATTCCAGATCTTATTTCTCATCCATCAGGCCTGGATCCCACAAATCATCAGTCCCTCAAGTTGACCGCATGGTTCTTCCAGTTCCGTTGATGGCTAGAAATTCCAGGTTTTTGCAAGCATTCCACTAGGGAACTGTATTCCAGTAAGTGGAAAAGGTTTATTATATGGTCTGCAGCTCAGGGGCTCCACCCTTTTTCTGCTCCTCTGAAATCCATTTTGGATTTTCTCAAGGAGTTGTTTTATTTGGGCTGTCATCCTTCTATTTAAGTGCAGTTAGCAGACATTTCTAACTTTCATGTTAGCGGAGATAATGTACTTCTGGCTTCACTCAAGATCTCCAAGGTTTTCATCAGAGGTACATTTCTACTCCATCCTCCAGAAAGGGATCCACTTCTTCTCTGGGATCTACCCTTTCTTCTACAGGTCCTCGCAGGTCCTCCATTTGAACCTTCAGCCACTTCAGACATGAAGCTCTTATCTTGGAAAACTGGTTTTGGTGGCTGTTACTTTTGCAGCAAGGGTTTCAGAGTTACAAACTCTTGATTCTTCATTGTCTTATCTAGTGTTTCATAAAGACAGGGTTTCCCTTCATACAAATCCTTCCTTTCTGCCCAAGGTAGTTTCTGAGAATAACCTTAACAGTTTACTTCACCTTCCTGTGCTTTTTCTCAGTTTCTCCAACAAAGGTGAATACCTTTTGCATAAATGTATATAGACAGTTGATTTTTTCTGGGCCATACCAAAGCTATCAGAAAATCCAGTCAGTTATTTGTCTCCTTTTTAAAATCCAGGCTGGATTCAGCAGTGTCTAAGATAACTTTATCAAAGTGGCTGTCAGACTGCATTTTATTTGTATATGCCTTGAGAGGCAAGACTCTTCCGTACAAGCCTAAAGGTCACTCTACAAGAGCTATGGCTTCTTCTACACCTTTTCTTTCTAGAGTGTGAATAGATGATATTCATGCAGCCACTACTTTGCTAGGTCACCAAACCTTTATTTTGCATTATAAGGTAGATATTCAGTCTAGATCCAGAGCTTCCTTTGGTTACACTGTTTTGCAGAATATCCTTCCTTAGTTCCTCCTGATGAATTTTTCAGTGGCTGGGGACTGTGTCCCACAGGTTGCAGCCAGACGGAGCAGACAAGGTCAGATACAAAAGTTATGTACTCACCATAACGATCCGTGATGTCTGTCTCTCTGTTTCAGCCTTTCCACCACCTTATTGTTGACTTGGCAAATCTTTCTCCTCAGATGACTGGACATTGGAGGTCGTTGTGCCAATGTTCTGAAGTCTCGCTTTCTCCTCTGTTATCGTAACCCATTTTTTGGGAGGGTGCTGTTTTAGAACAATGATTATTTTTTTTTTGTTTATTTCTATTGTGGGGCAAACTTGATTGGGAAACTGAAGGAGGAGCAGGGAGTTATGGGTAAGGGAGTCTGAGTCAAGTGGGCTAAAGACATTAGAGCTGTCCAGTGTCCGATCTGAAGTTCTTTAGATTGAAAAAGTTAGAGACAGACAACATGGATCTATCATGGCGAGTACATAACTTTCATATTTTCAAATTCCACAGTGCTACAGTAGCTGCACTTATCAACCATCCCCCTTTCCTGTTGACAATTGTTTTATCTGATGTCAGTTTTCATTTTATCCTAGACATATGGGTTCAGTTCCGAGCCTCGGAACTAACTCAGCCATTACTACAGCTCATGAAAGCCAAAAACACTCAAGCCTAACCCCTTGCCCACAGTACTCTTCTCCTAGTCACCTCAGATCTCATTTGCTGCTTTTCATGACAGACAAGTTTACCATTGCCCTCAAGATAAATTTAACTTTTTTGATGTAATTTAAATTTTGAAACAGTTTCTACTTTCTTTGCTGTTAGTCATTAACCCACCCACTTCTTTATAACAATTTTTACCTTTATTTTCACCATCTATTTTAAAAAAAGACTAGTACTTTCTTCAGTGACTGCTGCTGTTTCTGAACCTTTCTGTGTGTGGGTGTGGTTGTGGTTTTTATAACTGGACTGTGGTCAAAAATTATTTACAAACTTTAGAAATAATTTCAGCATGGCAGATAAACCCAAAGTCTCTAGATTCAAAAGGTGCCAGAAATGCGGGCTCAAAATTCCTGTGTCAGACTCTCATTCATTGTGTGTTTATTGTCTAGTCCCTGTTCACCTTCAAGAAGATTGCTCTGTATGCCACAGTTTCAGTCACAGGGCACTAGTGGAAAGATGTAATAAACTTATTTTGAAGGGTGTCCTTCCATCAGCCTTCAGTGAGGCTGTATCCAGTCCTGACAAACCCAAGAGTAAGACTGATGTGTCTTCTCCTTCTTTCCTCATCTTCATCTTCCAAAGTTTTGGAGAAACCGAAAAGTAGAAGCCTGTCTGTGCTTTCCACTCCACTGGCACTGTCCTCGAAAAGGGCTGAGTCCTTGGTTCCTTTAGAACCCTTGGAATCAACAGACTCCTCTACTAAAACTTTGGTTCCAAAAGGACCTATGAAATCGAGTTGATTGGATTAAAGTCTGTGGCACCTAGCATTTGGGTGCAGGAACATGTGGATTTTTCGACACCAAAACGTTCGGCGGAGACATTTCTTCCATTATCGACTGTTTCGACTCTGAGTAAGCAAATTGACGAGCCATCCATCTATCTTCTGAGGACATCATATTCACCTTCTGTTGACCCCCTTTGCAGGAAGGCTGCCTTCTCCCTTTCTGGAAAGGCCAAAATAACCCTCCACCCTTTCTGTCCGTTCTACCAAGAGCTTAACTGAAGATGATGTGGAGAGGCTGGTGAATAAGATATTGTGGGCATGAGTGTTGTCTGATACCTCTTCGGCCTCAGCCCCCTCAGGTATGCGAGCCGATTCTTCCCTTATCCCTCCAGGATTTCCTCTTCTGACTTCATTGGAAGCATCAGAGTTCTCGGCTCTAAGCCTTCTGGCACTGACTGCATCAGTTCCAGAGAGATCACTATCTTCAGAACTGGTTCTTGTTCAGAGGCCTTCAGTCCTTTTGGATTTGGAGGCTTCACTGGGCTGGGTTTGTCCTGCCAGCATGGGGGGTGTGAGTAAATACCTATTCTTTCGGAGCCATGTCTGCACCTTGAGGCTTCAGCACGGATCAGCTTGGCTCTGGCTTCAGTATAATAGGCTGTCTCTTCAGAATGGGGCGTGACCATGGTTCCAGGGCAGTCTTTCCTGGTTCTGGGCTCCCTTCTGTCTTCTGGGGGTCCATCTTTTTAGGCCATCGAGAGAGTTCTGACTGCTGTAGTCAGTCAGCCCCTTCCACTTTGGAGCCAGTGTCCCTTTCCTCCTCATGCCTAGATATTCAACCTGCACTTCCACTTGAGTCAGCGCATGCCAGACCACAGGAATCTTGGATAACAGTTCTGTCCTCTTCTGATACCTCCCCAGATCACCCCCACTGAGGAGGTCCCCAGATCACCCCCACTGAGGAGGTCCCTAAGAAGAAAAAGTGCAAGAGGAAGCACTTGGATTCCCCAGAGAAATGTCTGCCTTCTTATATACATTAAGAAGATGTTGAGGCTTGGGTGTTTAAGTATTTAAGTACAAACACATCAGGATGGATAGCAAGAACAATAAACTTAAACAAACTGTTTAGCTAAATGACTGACTATTAACATTCCGTGCTTACACTCTGGCTGCTAACTCTAAATGGCACTTGGGCTTGCACGTGCTCAGTACTTGTATGCATCTGCTGACTCATTGGAAAGCTTCGTAAAGGTATATCACACACACTGATCTAGATCCTCCCTTTTACTGAGCTGTGAAGGATCTGGTCATAAGCCTGAACTGGCAAACAAGTGACCAACATAAGTAACTTATAGCCTGAATTTGCATGTCTGAGGATTCCGCTTAAAATTCACTTTACGTGCTCTTTCCTGAACTTTGAAGTTTCTGTCATGCTCGACTTCACCATTGCCGCCAACTAGAATATCATCTATAATAGCACAGGGATAGCCAGAAAAAAATTGCTTCATCACACATTGAAAGACTTCACTGGTAGAATTTATCCTAAATAGCATTCTCAGAAATCTGTATCTTCCAAATGGCAGACCAAGTGTGGTTAACAATGAAAATTTTCAGTAAAACAAAATTTGCCAAAATGAACACTTTGCATCTCACACAGAAAAAAACAGTAGCATTTGGCATGAGGGCAGCAACCCGACTGTGCACATTGGATGGTGAGGCCTTTTAATGCTTTGTTCAGATCTCTTGGATCAATACATATTCTGATATCATCTGAGTTGCCACCATGGAGGATACCCTTTCAGTAGGTTCTTCTACTGAACAAATTACTCCTAGCTGTACCATTTTGTCTAGCTTGGCTTTGACTCTGCTCTGCATTGCTACTGAAACTTTCCGTGCTGGTCTGACAACTGGGCTGACCTCTGTATCTAACTTCATAGAGTACACTGTTAGTTTGCCTAGTTGTCTTCAAAAATATCAGCATACTCAGAAAAAATAGTCTGGGCGAAGTTTGAGCTGTTGTCATGCAGGCTTACATGGTGAACTTTATTAAATTAAAGCAGTCCCATTTTCAAACTGTCTCAATGGCCTAACAATGACTGCACGTCTCTTGCCTACGAAAAATTGCAAGTCATAGCTGTTCCCAGCAGAGTAATATGAAAGCACTACTGAGCATTAAGTTTGAATCTCTTCACCACCATAAGCAGCAAGCTTTGTACACTTTGTCAAATCAAGTTGTTCTGCAGCTTTTACTTTAGCAAACGTTTCTGCTGACATAACATTGCACTTTGAGCCAGTATCTGTTTTGAGTTCTGTAGGACTCCCATTAATGTAAACAGTACAAAATATCTCATTCTTTGCCCACAGATATACTGCATTAACTGTTTCACCAAGTAAAGACACACCAACATAAAAAGTGGGGTTGCAGGTTTCTAATTGATCAACTTGCATTTTGGAATGCCCTCTTTTAACAAAAGAATGTGCCTTATTTGATTTACAAAATCTTTTGAAATTATTCCACTTATTGCAAGAATGACACTGCTGACCAAAATCTAAGCACTTTTCTCTCTTGGGTTCGTGATTTCCACCACAATTGCAGCAGTTGTCTATGAAGCTGGATGGTGGCACATGTTTTGACTTTGCTGACTCACTGTTATGCTTCACTGAGCATGTCTGCTTCACATAGCATGCTCTAGAATTTGCTAGAAAGACTCTGAGTTTCCCAGGGACTGTTACAGGACCTGCAGTAGTTGCCATGTGCTTGGGTCTATTTCTTTTAACCACGTGCTGCATGCTGTCAACATGAGCTTTCTCACTGTGCCTTCTATAGCTATTCTCATTTGTAAGCACACTTGTGTGCTTTTCTGTAAGCTTGTTTATCTGACAAATCTCAATGGTCTTATTTTAAGTTAAATCACTGTCTCAAAGCAAAATCTTTCTCAATGTGTCATTATTAATACCACACACAAGCCTATCCTTCATCAATTCATCTCTCATATCTTCCAATCTGCACGTTTTAATCTTGAGCAGTAAGGCTGTTACATACTGCAAAACGTTCACTAGCTTCTGATCTCTTGTAAAATAAATGCCTTTCCATTGTAATATTCATTTGGACGTTACACATTTTTCTAAGTTTACATTTTAAGCACTCCAGTTCTTCCCTTGTTTCAGTAGGTACCACTAAATGGCAGTCTTCCCCCTCCCCTGCAAATACAACAGGTGCATATACAATTGAACACTCTCTTACAGTGGCTTCTGAACCAACTATTAAGCAGAATAAATGCTTTTGTATGTGCATCTTTGTCAGAAAAAGCAGCCTGTATGAAAATATATTCCTGCTCAAACACCTCCAATTTTCTGCAATATTGTTATCAAACATGAGCAATGCGGGTCTGAGAAAACCATCTGCCCTGCCCACAGATTATAGTAAAAAACAACGCAAAATTGCCTTTGTAATTATGTATGAACATTCACATGCCAGGTACTAGTAATAATATTCAAACGTACAGTAAGCTCTTTGAAAGACTGTAATCTGCGAAATATGCTTTGAAACAGCTGCATTTTGCAAAATATTCTTTGAAACAACTTTACCTTGAGAAATAACTGCACTGTAACACTAAGCAGCACAGAAAAGATACGGTCATTTTTCCCCTTTTTTGTACATTTTATGTGATTCAGATATTGTGTCAAACATTTTTATAACTCTATCAGTGTTACCGTTTCTGACATTTCATTTAGTAAGAAATTTATTTTTAGCATTGTGAGTGCTTTGTTTTATATTTGTAGCAAAAGGAATCATTTAAGCAAGTTTTAGTACCTGGAATTTGTTTCTGACCTGTTTTGTGAGTCGTTTGAGCACTAAGGCTGATACACTCTTGTATATTCCTCCAGCTTTAGCCATTTATCTGATGTTGTTAATCTTCTTTCCATTCATCACTGATGGGTTCGGTTCTGAGCCCTCTGAACCGAGTCTGCCTTTTTACCAAGCTCCCAGCAGCCAAAAAACTCTCGAGCTAAGTTTCTACCCAGAATGCCCTTCTCCCTGTTACCCCAGATCTCGTTTGCCGCATAGCCGTAAAGTCACATTTCAGCCGAGCTCTCAGCTAAGTGGAACTTTATTTGATATTTGTGTGAAAAACTTTTGATATCTTCATTTTTTATTGAGCAAATAGTATTTCTAGTCTGTTTTCTTCTGTCAGACCTTGTTTTTTCCCCACTCTACTTTACCCAGTGTTATTGTTGGTAAACTTTTAAGTACCATTGTTGATACAGCCTTTCCTCCCTTACCCTTGCGATATTCCTTTAATACCATAGCTGGTATTTTTCTTTCCTGCCTAGCCTGTTAGGATTGGTTTTAGTAAGGTGTTTGTTTTCTCACTTACATATCACTGTACTGGTACAATTGTGACTCTTTTGAACAGTGTTTGACTTATTTGCTCTGACTGGTTATACTGCTGGCCTGTGGTGTCTCTCTATCAAGATGTCTGATAAGAAAGGTACTTCAGGTTTTAAGCATTGTGCTTCATATAATAGCAAGTTACGTAATAGTGATTCTCATGATGATTGTGTATACTGTTTGGGAGTGCCACACCTTTTGGTGCAGCCTCCTTGTGACATTTGTCAGAGTTTGTCAACGTACTCTTAATGAGCGCAAAAATAATACTGAAAGAGTTGCTTAAGTCTCCCTTTTCAGAGGCCATTTCTGCGATGGAGGTCTCAACCCCTCTTTCTAAAGACAAAAAGCGGTCCCACTCTGTTCCCTCCTCACCATCGGGTGATCAGGGTAAACCTGTCAAAGTTGTCTTCAGAGCATAAATCTGCCTCTACAGCTCAGTGTTCCTTAGCTCCGAGCACCTCGAAACTTTCGATGCCGGCGCCAGTTTCGGCACTGGTCCTGCTTCTGGCACTGATTATAGACCTCACCATGCCTATTTCAACCTCAGCACCTGTGGCGACTTCGGCTCAGGGCACCCCTTCAATACCTTCATCAGTTACGATTTTGGAACAGACCGTTTTGGCTCTGAGTGCCATTTCGGCACTGAGCGTTTTACTGACAAAACTGGATTTCACCACATTACTCCCAGTCTCGAACTTGATACTTCGGTGCAAGCAAACCTTACACCACAGACCTGATACTCCCCTTTTGTAGATCCGTTTATTGGCCAGGTGTATAGCCCATTCATTGAACATCCTGACTCTCCGTCCGGCGTATCCACTAGATCCACCAGGAGCCTGTTGGAACACAATGTGGTGCTTCTTGTGGACCAGCTGTTGGTAGCCAGGGGGTTACCCACACTTTCTAAGACTCATCTGCCTGCAGGACTTGGGTTAGTTTCTCCACAGACTCCATCTTACACTCCTTCAACCTTTTCGGTTCTGAAGCCTTCTGCTCCAACATCCTTCTTGGAACCATTACCTCGGTGCCTGTAGTGCACCTCACTCCGGGTCCAAGTTTGTCCCTTTGGTCTTAGTTTCCTGCTGAACTGGTCCTTCTTCAATCTGGGGATGGGGGGGTGGGTGCATCAGCCTGGGGGACAGAGCCTTGTTTCTCCTCTGTTTCATCCTCTGTGCCAATAGCCACGTCCTCACTGATCCTGCTTGAGGCTCCATCCATGGGGCGGGTTCGTCGAAGCGGGGTGTGACCCAAGTCCTGAGGTTGTCTTTCTCAGTTCCAGGCTCCCATTCCTCTTCAGGCAGACCTGCTTTTCACGCGATGGAGAGGGCTCTTGCTTTTGCAAACACTCCTTTGATGTCGGAACCCCAGTTTTCACCCCCTGAGCTACAGCTGCCACAGACCATCCCCCTGGGACAACAGGCAGAGAAGCTGCAAGACACCCCTGTTCAGGGTACTTGCTCTTCCTAGTCCTCCTCAGGGACACCCACTGAGGAGCCCCCTCTCAAGATGTGCAAGAGGAAACACATGGAGTCACCTGAGGAGTCCTTAAAGGAAGACATGGATTATAATGATGGTGAAGGGTCCCCTCGGTCACCTCCTGATGTCTCCTTTTGAGACATCCTGGAAATGCTAAAGCAGAGAGGTGACTGGAAGCCCTCCAAACCTTCGTCTCAGGAGTTTGTGTTCCTGCATGCTTGTCACGCCTGGCCTTCTACCTCCTGGGTGACCCCAACTGCTGACGAGCTCATCGTCCAGCGGGCTTGGAAGAACCCTGATTCCATTGAGGCATCCCTCGGAGACCTGACAAAATTTTCTCCCCTCCCAAGGAGAACCTGCATTGGTCCAAAGGGTTGCCAGTCGATGCTGTGGTGGTGGCAGCGGCCACAAAAAAGGATTGGCTGAGAAAGGTCCCGCTATCCACCCGCCCAACAGGGAGTCCCTGGCGGTGGACAGATTGGAAAGTGAGTTTTTTCATCAGGGACCTCTGCTATATGGTCCCTATACTATTTGGCACATTTTATGAGGCTCCAGAGAGACTTGATTTTTCAAACTCTCACAGGACAGTTGTCTGACAAGGTCAGGGACAAAGTGGCCTCACAGCTCACAACCCTGGAATCTTTATCCAAGTCATCCATGAGGCTGCTTTCACATGCGACTGAGGGGGCGGCCAGAGCAGCGGGTTCAAGCATTGTCATGAGGCGTCATGCCTGGATGCGCATTTGTGACCTTGCGGACTCCTTCAAGTCTTACTTTTTTAATGCTCCCATCGACGTCTCGTCCCTTTTTGGCTCCAAACTGGACACGCTAGCCAGGTGCGAGCAAGATGGAAAAGACCCAGTCTGCCATAGGCCTACAGTTTTCCAGTCCTCAGCATACCTTCTACAGGAATCAGAGGAATGGGAAAATGTGGCACAAAAAAACTCCGGGTCCTTTCTGCGTCACACATGATGATGATACCCCAAGGGTCGGGGGGGGGGTAACAATTTCCAATGACAACCCTACAGAGGCAGAGCGGGTCCTGGTAACCAAGGCTCCATGGATTCCTTCTCTGGATAGCCTTTCCAGTGCTCCTGAGGAGTGGCCCAATTGCTTACCTCTGGAAGCAGTTGGGGGTCATTTCTCTCTGCACCAAGCTGCCTGACCATCTATTACCACTGATCGTTGGGTGCAGAGCATTATCACCAGAGTTTACTCCATTCCCCTTTCTTGTCAACAAATCCTCCAAGAAAGCTTCCCGACGTTCCACCCACTCAAAGGGAAGCAGCAGCTTCAGAGATAATAAAGCTGTCTCAAAAAAGAGTCCTCCAACCAGTCCCACCAGACCAATGCGGATCCAGATTTTACTTAAGATTCTTTTTGGTGCCAAACCTATTTTGGATCTCGCAGCTTAAACAAGTCTGTCACCCAAACCAAATTCCAGATGGTCACGGTTCAGTCCATTCTCCCCTTTTTGAGAGAAGGCAATTGGATGTTCTCAATAGATCTCTGGGATGCGTATTACCACATCAAGATGGACAAACACTCCAGGAGTCTACTTCGCTTTTGGCTAGGGGCCAGCCATTCTCAATTTTATGCCCTACCATTCTGTCTCTCTACAGCCCCCAGAGTGTTCACAAAGTGCATGGCAGTGGTCACAACTCACTTGAGACTACAAGGATTCCAGGTGTTTCCATATTTGGATGACTGGCTCCTCACCGCCCCCACTGAGCATCTTCTGGTAACAGCACTGCATTATACTCTCTCTCTGGCAAAATTGTTGGGAATAATGATACATTGTGAGAAATCAAACCTTACCCCTACACAACAAATAGAATTCATTGGAGCAGTGATAAATACCCAGTCCTGCCTGGTATCACTTCCAAATCACAGACACCAGCATTTGAGGCTCCAGCTCCGAGTGATACTCTGTCACACAAAAGTTTCAGCAAGGGAAGTTCTTTAGGCCCTGGGCTCTATGGCAGCTTCGATTACAATAATGCCTCTAGAGAAACTACATTTGTGGATCCTGCAATGGCTCCTTTGTCAATGGTTTCCAAACCATCAACCCCTCTGTTACCAGATTCAAATAACCAACTCCTGCAAACAGGACCTCCTTTGGTGAATGAGGCTAGACACAGAACTTTGGAGTCACCCATTTCAAACCCGTCCTCCCAGAACCATTGTGACCACTGATGCTTCTCTGATTGGGGGGGGGGATTTCCAGGGGAAGACAGTCCAAGGCACATGGTCCACCTCAGAGGCCCACCTGCATATCAGTGTTCTAGAACTGAGGGCAGTGCTGTTAGCATTGCAGGCCTTTCATTCAGCTCTCCCTTCCGGGACAGTTGCAATTCAGTCAGACAATATGTCAGTGGTCTGGTATATCAGCAAGCAAGGAGGAACCAAGTCCTACCTCTTGTGTCGAAAAGCCGTGAGAATTTGGCAGTGGGCGATAGCAACGCATATCCCGTGGAGCTCCAACTTAATTGCAGACAAACTGAGCAGATGCATCCTCCTGCCTCACGAGTAGTCCCTTAACCCCGAAGTGGTGACAGAAATCTTCAGCCACTGGGGCCAGCCCTGCTGCGATCTTTTCACCTCTCCTTTGAACAAGTGCAGCAGTTATTTTGCATTTCTTCCTCTGGAGGGGGAGTCCCCTAGGGACGCTCTAATCCATGATTGGCCCACGGGACTTCTTTATGCCTATCCTCCCTTTCCCCCGATTCCACAATTTCTAAAGAAAGCTCTTCGCTTGAGATGCAAGGTGATCCTCATAGCTCCGTTCTGGCCTCAACAAATTTGGTTCTCCTTCCTTCGGCCTCACCTAGTATACCCACCATGGATTCTGGACCCTCTTCCATCTGATTACTCACCCTCAAGGGTTGAGCCACCCAAATCTGACCAGTGTCAAGCTTAGAGCTTGGTTTCTCCACTTGTTGCCAGGCAAGCTAATCTCTCCTTGCCTGTGTGAGACATAATTCTGGCCACTCCTAAACCATCCACCAGAATACTATATCAGGATAAATGGAAAAGGTTCTTCATCTGGTCTAAGGATAATATACTAGACCCTTATTCGGCTCCAGTAACTGCGGTACTTCAATACTTGGCTAAGATTTTTGATGATGGAGCCTCTGCCTCTACTGTGCAAGTACACCTAGCAGCAGTTTATAATTTCCACAGTGGTATAAATGGCACTCCTCTTATATCTCTATGTCTATGCAAGGCCTTCCTCAAGGGAACCTCTCATATCAGGCCCACTGTCAGACAGCCTGTGGAACCATGGAACTTAACTTTAGTCCTTCAGTCTTTGACTCAAAAACCTTTTGAATCTGCTGTGAACTCTGAGCTAAAGTTTTTGTTTTGGTAATGTTTTTTTTCTTCGTGTTTCACTGTTGCACTCATCACGTTTGGGTTATCCCTGTCAGAGTAGCCCTCGGCTGGCCCGAATACCAGAGGCTTAGTATTTCTACGTCGGTTGCTGTCGCTTCAGAACTGACGTCAGGTCATCAGTAGAATAAAGTAAGGCAGCCGACGCCATTACATCAGTCTTTCTTGCCGTGGAGCCCGAAGCAGTTTGCAAGAGTGCCGGTCGGCCGCTACCTGAGTTTCGTCTACCGAATTGAAGTTGAAGTCTTCTAAAGCTAATTGCCCCATTGGGGATCCTTTTTTCTTGCACTAACCGATGTCAGAAAAAGTTAATTGTCTCACCTGTGGAAAGCAAATACCACACCAAGACTTTCATTCTTACTGCGTCACTTGTTTAGGCCCAGACCACAATGTCCCCCATTGTCCTTCTGTGCTTTGTTCAATGCCAGACCTGTCTGTTGGGCCCTTATTTTAACTAGATATTTTTGCTTACAGTCCTCAAACTACGATATGGCTTCGGTAAGCCATCCGATAGCAGATCTTCCAAAAAACATAAAGATACCGCACAGGTCCAAAACTACCGATGATGCTTCCATTAAGCTAAGTAGTCAGTTCTCCGGTCCTCAGTGAGGTGCTTTCACAGCCCCTGATGCCCACTTCTGTGGATTTGCTGGCCACTACCGAGAACCTTTTGGTGTTCGGTATGCCGCAAAACTCTTCTTTGACTAAGGATCCTACGGTCATCTCTACCTTGGATGGGTCCAGAGCTGCTGAGCAGGCACCGGCTTCTGAGGAAGTCCTTCGCAGTACCGATTCTCGACACAAACCGACGTCTTCTTTCGTAACTACAGATGTTAAGTTGTCCATCTCGCCTTCATTCTTGCTGGTTGGGGTTTGGAGCCGATCCTCGGCTCTGACTCTGCCATCTTCTAAAGCTCGAGAGCTATTTACTGGCTTGAGGCCTCCCCATATCCCACAATGTCTGGCGCTAGATCCCCAGATCTCGTTTGCCACTTCTGCTACGAGGTTGCTTTTGCTGGCTCTGGTCGTAAGTTTTTGTCTTTTGATAGGTTTTATATAAAAAATTTTCATATAAATAGTTAGCGTTTAGTTCTTATTATAGTAGTTTAGTACTTTTTGTCTCTGTGTAGTTTTAGATCGATCCCATCCCCTTAGAAAACTCGATTTTACTGTTAGAGTCCCCCCCCCTTTTTTTTTCTCTCTTCAAGGTAGCCGTTTTAGTTAGAAGCTAACCCTTGTTCTCTGAAATACTTTTTGTAGTGTTTTCAGGTAGAAATAGTTGTAGTACTTTACTTTTTATAGTGTGTGTGTGTGTGTGTGTGTGTGTGTGTGTGTGTGTGTGTGTGTGTGTGTGTGTGTGTATATATATATATATATATATATATATATATATATATATATATATATATATATAGTTATAGTGTGTGTGTGTGTGTGTGTGTGTTGTTAAGGTGTGGTATACTTGTTACCTACCGTTGTACTGTTGGCCTTTTCACCTGTGATTTTTCTTTTTCTACAGGATGTCCAAAGATACTAAGGTATCGGGATTCAAGAAGTATGACTCATGCTGTCAGAAAATGTCTCTGACAGATGGTCACACTTCCTGTGTCTACTGCTTGGGCGACCTACCCCTGCAGGACTCTTGTTCGGTGTGTCACGCCTTTAGTCCAAGAGTCCTGCAGGAGTGTAGGAATAAGTTAATCCTTAGAGGATTACTAAATCCTGAAGGGTCACCTGCTAAGACTCAGCCAGGGAAACCCTCCAAGCCATCGAAGCCATTGGCTCCCAGCTTGGAGCTGTTGTCGAGTGTGGCATCTGCTTCGACTTCAGTTCCGGCCGGAACCGAAGTACCTGCCTCTCAGTCGGCTCCGATCCTGGTGTCGGAACCTTCAGGGAGCCGAAAGCATTCTAGGTCCCCATCCCTAGAGTCGATTCGCTCGGCTCCGGGGTCGCCTCTGTTACAGTCGGAGCGAAGTCACCGATCTTGCTCTTCTCGGTCTTCGAGACTGTCTGACCATGACTTGAAGAGAGTGGTGAGCAGACTTCCGAAATCGCAGGCCCTGGCTAAAATGCTATCCAGCCCCCGTCATCAGGGTTCGGCTCTGCCTCTGCCCCTCCTCCAGACCCCAAGCGAGGAGAACAAGCGGTCCAGGTCGCCCCGGTGGGCGTATCCTCCTCTTCAGAGGCCTCCCCTGATCACTCAGAGGAGCCCCCTCAAAAGAGGAAATGTAAGAGGAAGCATGTTGACTCCCCTGAGTCTGTCACTTCGGATACCGACTTGGAGGATTCTGAAGGGTCTCCAAGGTCCCCCTCTGAAGATGTCTCCTTCTCAGACATTCTTGAGATGCTTAGGCAGAGGGGGAACTGGACTACCCTTAACCCTTCTGAGGATGAGTCGGTATATCTGGACGCGTTTGGTTCTCGCTCCTCCACCTCCTGGGTGTCTCCGCCTTTCGATCCACTGATGGCAGTGGTGGCTCGAAAGGCGTGGTCATCCCCAGACACAGTGGAACCAACTCCCCGAAGGCCCGCGAAATTCATCACAGCACCACAAGACGAACAATTTTTGACAAAGGGTTTCCCTGTTGATGCTATGGTGGCAGCAGCGGCCACAAAAAAGGAGTTGGCTGAGACTTCTTCGTCTGTCCATCCCCCTAATAAGGAGTTTAGGACGATGGACAGATACGGGAAACGGATGTTTTCCTCGGCGACCTTTTCCATGCGGTCGCTGAACTATTTGTGCCATTTTACACACCTTCAAAAGATCTCCTTAAGGAGCTAGGAGATACCCTTCAAGATCCATCAGCTGCGGGGGTCCAGGATAAGATTACCTCCCAGCTGGCGACTCTTAATTCGATAGTGAACTCCTCCATGCGGCTCATTTCTTATGCGGCCAGTGGGGCGAGTAGAGCCGCAGACACAGGTGTGGCCTTGAGAAGGCATGTTTGGATGCGGTTATGTAACTTTGAGGACCCCTTTAAGGCATCTTTCACCAATACCCCTTTTGATGGTTCTGCTCTTTTTGGACCACAGGTGAAGGATACCCTTACCAAGTGTGAGCAGGAAGGCAAGACTCTCTCTGCTGTGGAGTCCGTTTTTCCACTCTTTCTCGACCGTACCCCAAAGGTCAGAAAAGTGCAAAATGTGGTTCCGGAAACCCCAGCGAGCCGTGCCTGACACACGTGGTGAGTTTCCCTCCAGGGGCAGAGGAGGGAACAACAGTAGACGCCGCCCTCGAGGCAGAGGGGGCCCGCAAAATCAGGGCAGCAGAGATTCCTTCTCTGACAAGCCCTTCCAGCATCCCTGAGGGGCTTCCCACCTTTGGAGGCAGTCAGGGGAAGATTATTGCTGTACCCAAAAGCCTGGCAAGACATAACTCAAGACAGATGGGTACAGTATCATATTCGAAGGTTACAGAATTCCCTTCGTTCATACCCCCTTAAGGTCAAACAGATCCCTTCCAGATGTTCCACCCAGTCTAAGGGAACAAGCAGTCCAAGAGATCTCAAAACTGCTACAAAAAGGAGCCATCCAGTGAGTCCCAGCAGACCAGCAAGGATCCGGAATTTACTCAAGGTTCTTTTTGGTACCAAAAAAGACAGGGGACTGGAGACCCATTTCGTATCTCAGCAGACTAAACAGGTCTGTACAAAGAACGAAGTTCCAGATGGTCACGCTACAGTCCATTCTACCCTTTTTGGGTCAGGACAGTTGGATGTGCTCCATAGATCTTCAAGATGCGTACTACCATATCAAAATGGACAGGCCCTCCAGAAGATTCCTCCGCTTCCGGCTGGCAGCCAGTCGTTATCAGTTCCGAGCTCTGCCCTTTGGTCTCACCACAGCCCCCAGGGTGTTCACCAAATGCATGGCAGTAGTTACCTCTCACCTGAGACTGCAAGGATTCCAAGTGTTTCCCTATCTAGACAACTGGCTCCTTACTGCTACCACCAGACATCAGCTGCTACAAGCCAGGAACTACACCATCCAAACTTGCTCCAAGCTAGGTATCACAATAAATTTCAAAAAGTCTGCATTGTCGCCTTGTCAGTCTATAACCTTTATAGGCGCAAGTTTAAGTACAAAAGACATGTCAGTGAGACTTCTGTTACACAGAGTATTAGATATTCGCCGACATGTACAGGTGTTATTAGGATGCAAGAAAATTCAGGCAAGATTGACATTGAGCCTCATGGCAGCAGCGAACATACTAGTCCCCCGGCTCGTTTTCATATGAGGATTCTTCAGTGGTTGCTTTTCACCCAATGGTCATTTCTACAACTTCCAATGTCTCACATGATTATGATTACACAGACATGCAAAGACCAGCTTGCTTGGTGGATGGTTTCCTCCGTCAGTACCCCAGGGCAGACCATTTGTTCTTCCTCCTTCAGTAGCCACGGTGACCACGGATGCCTCCCTGATCGGCTGGGGGGGGGGGGGCACTTTCAGGGCAGAACCAGTCAAAGGCACTTGGCAACCCCACAAGTATCATCTGCATATCAATGTCTTGGAGATGAGAGCTTTGCTTTTAGCGTTGCAAACTCTTCAGAACTCTCTTCCCACTGGGACCATTGCAATTCAGACAGACAATATGTCAGTAGTGTGGTACATCAACAAGCAGGGCGGAACCAAGTCCTACTCCCCTATGTCGAGAAGCACTCAGACTCTGGCAATGGGAAATCTCTTCCCAGCAGTTTCTGATAGCAGCGCACATCCCTGGGAAGTCCAGTGTTATAGCGGACAGGCTGAGCAGAGCAATTCTCATGCGTCACGAGTGGTCTCTCAATCAGACAGTGGCGAACCAAATCTTCCGCAAATGGGGTCAACCTTGCTGCGACCTTTTCATCACCCCCTTCAACAGCAAGTGCGACAGTTTCTTTTCTCTCCTCCCTCTTCCCGGATACCCTCCCAGAGATGCTCTAATCCACGATTGGCCTCAGGGACTTCTTTATGCATTCCCTCCATTTCCCCTGATTCCCAAACTAATATAGAAAGCTACCGCGCTGGGATGCAAGATGATCCTCATTGCCTCCTACTGGTCTCGACAAATTTGGTTTCCGTTCCTGCATCATCACCTCCTGGAGCAGCCCTGGACCCTGGACCCAGTACCAGACCTCCTGATCCATCATTTGGGCGGGCTGCACCAATCCCTGCAGTCTCTCAACCTCACTGCTTGGTTGCTCCACTTCCAACCTTAGCCAGGCTTCTGGACATTTCCCAATCGGTGCGTGAAATCATCTTATCTTCGCACAAATCTACCACCAGAAAAACTTATACTAGTTGGTGGAAACGTTTCTCTTGCTGGGCAGAGTCTAAAAACATAGATCCCTTTTCAGCCCCGGTCCACCACGTTTTAGATTTCTTAGCAGAACTTTTTCAGGCTGGGTCCTCTTCTGCCGCCATTAGAGTTCAGTTAGCTGCAATTTCAAATTTTCATACAGGCCTATCTGAAACTAGTATCATGTCCCATAAGCTTTGCAAAGCTTTTCTCAAAGGGACTACTTTGCTCAGCCCCCAGTAAGAGATCCCCCGCCTCCGTGGGATCTTAATTTGATCTTAGCTTCCCTAATATTGCCCCCCTTTGAACCCGCAAGCTTCATGTTCCTTAAAGTTTCTTTCTTGGAAAACCCTCTTTCTTGTAGCAATTACCTCAGCCAGAAGAGTTTCCGAACTGGGCCCTTTGTGTTCGCCCTCCTTATTTAGTTTTTCATAATGACAGAGTTTAGCTCAGGACTAATTCCTCCTTCCTTCCTAAGGTACCTTCTGAGAGTAATCTGAATCAGTCCATTGATCTTTCGGTCTTCTTCCCAAATTATTCCAACAAAGCTGAACATAAATTACATCAGTTGGATGTTCATAGACCATTACGTTTCTACTTGCATAGGACTGAACAAATTAGAAAATCAGATCAGCTCTTCCTGTCCTATGCTGAAGGTAAACAAGGTCTACCAGTGTTTAAAGTAACTCTATCTAGGTGGTTGACTTCTATTATTACTTTGATTTATCAATTGAGGAACAAACAGCTCCCTGCTAAACCAAAAGGCCACTCTACTAGGGCTTTAGCTGTTTCTATAGCTTTTCAGGCAAGATTACCAATGGAAGCCATTTGTGCGGCAGCTACATGGGCCACTCCCCATACATTTATTTCTCATTATAAGTTGGATGTGGCCTCTAGGAGCAGAGCTGATTTTGGTTACACTGTGCTGAAGAGTCTGTTCGATGAGCCACCCAGGACTGAGGTGCTAGGGATGCTGTCCCTACCAGCAAGAATGAAGGCGAGATAGACAACTTAACATTAAGAAGTTATGTACCTACCATAACGTTCCATGTTAGTTGTCTTCTTCTCGCCTTCTTTCTTGTGTCCCACCCTCCATCCCCCTATCCTAATAGACCGAGAAGAGTTGCCCTCTGAGTTCCTTTTAGCTGGCTGGGTTTTATCTGGTTTGTTCCCTCAACCTTTTAGCTCTGTAGCTAAACATATGCTGTTAGGACAGGTGTCCTTATATTTGTCTGTAGTTAGGTCTACCAAACGAGATCTGGGGATCTAGCACCAGGCATTGTGGGATATGGGGAGGCCTCGAGCCAGTAAATAGCTCTCGAGCTTTAGAAGATGGCCGAGTCGGAGCCGAGGATTGGCTCCGAACCCCAACCAGCAAGAAAGAAGGCGAGAAGACAACTAACATGGAACGTTATGGTTGGTGCATAACTTCTTATTCTTTCGAAAACAACAGAGTTTCTAAGGCTCAGGGTATGAACCACACCCAAGAAACCGACAATCCAATCTCAGTCACCTGCTTCCTTGCCTCAGTCTCAAATGCTTAAAATTATGGAAGACCTTATGCTGATCAGAGGAAGACAAGCTACCCCCTCCAAAGAGAAAATAGATCTGTCCCCTGTAGATGTTCTTCGTGTTTCACTGTTGCTGTCATCACATTTGGGCTATCCCTGCCAGGGTAGCCCTCAGTTGGCCTGAATACCAGAGGCTTCGTATTTCTGCGCTGGTTGCTGTCGCTTCAGGACTGACGTCACGTTGTCAGTAGTATAAAGTAAGGCAGCCGACGCCATTAATTCAGTTTTTCTTGCCGAGGAGTCTGAAACAGAAGCAGTTCGCACGAGTGCCGGTCAGTTGCTACCTGAGTTTTCGTTTTCCGGCGTACACTATCAACAAAAAGAAATCCAAACTAGTACCCACCCAAAAAAATTATATTCCTGGGTGCAAGCCTGGACACAGCATCCCATATGGCATACCTTACACCAGAAAAGCAAACTTACCTGACGGCCTGTTTCTCTCAACTAGCCACCAGACCCCAGTTATCCACAAGGAAAATCCTGCAAGCTCTGGGGTTCTTGGCTTCTTGCATTCTACTCATTCCATATGCCAGATGGCATATGAGGAAACTTCAATGGTACCTAAAAAGCATTTGGTGTCAGCACTCTCAAGACTTGGAGACTCTTATACCTTGCCTCAAAAAAGATTTTCTTTGGTGGGCAACAGCATGCTCACACAACAAGGGACTACCTTTCTCACCACCCCACCCCCGCCGCCCAGACCCTCACTGCAGGCACATCGGACTGTCCTTTGGATGCACACCTGTATGGCAGGTGCATACAGGGCCAATGGAGCCTGCAGCAAATCCCTCTGCATGCACATCAACCAAAAATAGATTATGGCTGTCCAGCACACCTTGATAGCTTTCAAGCCCTTTCTCTCCCCAGGGGCTCTCCTGATCAAAACAGACAACACCACTATGATGTGATATATCAACAAGCCAGGGAGGGACTCACTCCTACCCTGTATGCAGGATGGCCATGACCCTTTGGCACACAGCCTCTGCCATGCAACTACATCTGTTGGCACAATTCCTACCAGGTTCTCTCAACTCTCTCGGACCAATTAAGCAGAAATCTTCTGGACCCACACGTGTGGCAGCTCAACAGAAGAACCTTCTCCCTAATAACTCAAATGGGGCACCTGGAAGGTCAACCTCTTTGCCTCTCGCACAACCATCTGTTCAGCAAACTCTGCATCAGGGCGCATCACTGCATGGCTTGGAAAGTGGATGCCCTGTCCTTCCCCTGGATCAGTCTATCGGTCTATGCATTTCCTCCATTACCTCTCATCCCCAGGGCACTGCTCAAAATAAAGTAGGAAAAACCAAGGACAATCTTATAGCTCCAGACTGGCCTCGCCGGCACTGGTACCCCTGGCCTCGCCGGCACTGGTACCCCTTGCTGCGCAGCCTGTTTCCACTGCCACCATGGCATCTTCCTCAGATTCCAAACCTTCTGACCCAGAGGGAAGGGGTATTCATGCATCCCCAATTGCAGACACTCAGTTTGGCAGCTTGGCTTATTCTCTTACCCCAGATCAATCTGCAAACCTCAGCAAACAGGTTCTAGATGTTATACATGAGGCCAGACACCCTAGCACTAGAAATTCTGCACCTGGACTCAAGCTAAGGGAGCCAATATGATACAGCCCTCCCTCCCTTTCATCCTGGATTACTTAGCTGACCTACTGCACAGTGGCCTCTCTTTCTCCTCCATAAAAATTCATGCCTCTGCTATCATTAATTTTCCCACTGAACAGCCCCTTTTCCTCACACCCTTTGATCAAACGGTTCCTAAGAGGGGCTAGCAACTTGAGGTCACCCAGAAGAGCACCAACCCCAGCTTGGGACCTTAACTTTGTGTTAGAAAAGCTCACCCTGCCCCCTTTCAAACCAGCTTATTTTGCAGAGCTAAAATTTCTTTCCTGGAAGACAGCTTTCCTTCTGGCTATCACTTCAGCCAGAAGAGTCTCCGAGCTGCAACCGTTCATGGCTGTGGAACCCCTCATCATCTTAAGTGCTGACAGGGTATCCCTCAGAACTAACGCATCCTTCATGCCCAAGGTGGTGTCCAGTGTGGCTGTCAACCAATCCATTCATTTGCCCACCTTTTTTCCTAATCCCCAGAACAAGGTGGAAAGGATCCTGCACTTTTTAGATGCACACAGACAGCTCAGATTCTACCTAGACAGAACTAAATCCTTCAGAAAGTCTGATCAATTGCTGAGTAGCTTTACTACAGGGGCAGAAGTCAAAGCCATCTCCAAACAAACCATTTCCAAATGTATAGCACACTGCATCCATTTCTGCTACAAACAACATGGAAAGCCTCCCCCAAGGGGGTCAGGACTCACTCCAGCAGAGTAGCCACCACCTCTGCAACTTTCCTCAGAGGAGGCCCCATCAGGGACATCCTGGAGGCTGCCACCTGGACATCTGTTCACACTTTAAACATTACCACCTGCCTCTCTTATCCAAATCCAGGGCGAAGTTTGCCTCTGCAGTCTTGCAAGGCATCCTAGCCAGCCCCTCATTTCCTTGACTGCCTCCACCCATTTTCTCAGCTTTGGGAATAGACCCAAATGTGATGATTGCAACAGTGAAACACGAAGAACATAGTACAGTTGTGTACACTTACCACAAATGTAGATGTTCGAGTGTATTCACTGTCGCAGTCCTGGTTTCCCTCCCTCCCCTCTTTTCTTCTCTATACTTACAAGGGATATATTGATATTTACTTTCTACTTCTGGGGTTCTTCCACCAGAACCTGGCTCCTACTTTGGGGGCTCCTGACAGGTTCGGGCAAGAAAAACTGATCTAATGGCGTCGGCTGCCTTACTTTATACTACTGACAACTTGATGTCAGTCCTGAAGTGACAGCAATCGATGCAGAAATACTAAGCCTCTGGTATTCGGGCCGGCCAATGGCTGCCCTGGCAGGGATAACCCAAATGTGATGACTGCAACAGTGAATACACTCAAACATCTACATTTATTGTAAGTGTACACAACTGTACTTTCTTGGTAGCCATCACGTCTGCTAGAAGGGTCTCAGAGCTGCAGGCATTGTGTATCAAGAGGCCCTGTCTGGTCTTCCATAAAAACAGAGTATCACTTCGGATGAATCCATCCTTTCTTCCCAAAGTTTTTTCTGAATTCTCTATTAAGCAGACCATTGACATGCCAATGTTCTTTCCGAATTTTTCCAATAGAGGAGTACTGCCTTCACTCCTTGGATGTACATAGGCAACTGAGATTTTACAGAACTAAACTTATCCGTCAGTCTGAACAACTTTTCATCTCCTTTTCTGGGCCCAGAATGGGAGTTGCTGTTTCCAAGGTTATATTATCGAAATGGCTGAGACTGCATAAGTTTTATCTGTTCCCTCAGTAATGAAGCTATGCCAAAAGTTAAAGCTCACTCCACTAGAAACATGGCAACATCTGTAGCTTTCCATTCCAGGGTTTCCATGGATGACATCTGGGCAGCAGCTACTTGGGCTAAACCTCATACCTTTATCAATCATTACAAATTGGACTTGGTCTCCAGAGGGAGAACTGCCTTCAGCTCAATGGTACTCAGGAATGTTAACCAAAAAACCAAAAAAGATCAGGTACCATAACCAGGAAACTAAGTATTGGTCACAAAAAGGTACCAATAGGAGGTGCCGAAATAATCACAGTGCAAAGATGTAGCAGCCGCAAACAAATTTATTGCATTAACGCCAACCAAAATCCACAGCGTTTTCATCCACTGACTTCTTCAGATGTACAAACAAATTAATCAGTTAAGGCAGCTTATATACCTTCCCCTAAATGTTTAATCGAATAATTTATTAACTATTAATCTATTTTTTGAAGGCAAATTTTTTAAGCAGAAACAAGGGGTGGCAATGGGGGCATGTTGTGCCCCCACATATGCCAACATAGTTCTGATGATGTGGGAACAAAAGTTCGTCTTTCAGTCTGCATATGAGCAATATTGGATATACTACAAGCGATATTTAGGTGATATTTGTATATTTTGAAAGGGTAGTGAGGACAAATTAATGGATTTTATCCAGTATTTGAATCGGAACACAGGATTTTTGAGATTCACCTACCATAGTTCACATGATGAGATGAATTATTTGGATGTCACTATTAGAAAAGATCCCTTGAAGCAAGATTTTATTTCAGGGATATACAGGAAGGAAACTTTTTCTAACTCCTACCTGTATTTTTCTAGTTTTCACCCCTTTAAACAGAAGAGGAGTATTGTCAAGGACCAGTTCATACATAGTTGTAGGATGACGAATATGAACAGGAAAGTCAGAATGTCAAGGACATGTTTTTGACCAGGAAATACCCTATTACCCTATTAGAAGAGGTGATGATGGAGGTGAAACAAGGGAGAAGTGCTAGATTTTCCCCCATTTTAGGACTGGGGGTGGGGACGCCCAGGGGCAAGCTACACCATTCTCTGAACAGGAGGAAAGTATTGGGGAAGGGACCCAGATGAGCCTGAATAATGAAAAGAACTTCACGAGCAATTATGTGATGTTTTGCAATCAGAACACAAAAAAAGTTAAAAATATCATAACACAGCATTGGGATAGGTTTAGTAGCTATTAAGAATTGGACATGTTGTTCAAAAATCCATTGAAATTTACCTATAAGAAAGGTAGAAACCTTAAAGAGTTACTGGAAAACAACTATAAGGGACAGAAAGGACGAAAACCTGGGACCTACAAGTGTGGGTCTTGTGCCCAATGTTCATATATTCTTAGGCAGGACTCGGTGTACATTAAGAATAGACAATATTTGATTAAAAGTGTTAGTTTTCTAACTGTGATAGTGCAGGACTTGTATACCTAGGTCTTTGTAAGATGTGTGAGGCATTCTATATAGATAAAACTACACAAAAACTAAAAAGGAGAATATATGAACATCTAAATGCCATTAGAACGAAGGACAGTAACAATGCATTATATAAACAGTTTATTGTGTGCTAAGGCCCAGTGTTTTTTTTTTGTAATTGAAATGGTGCACCAAGATTCTAGTGGGCGGCCGTGGGAGAACAGAATAGAAGTAAGAGAGATATATTGGCAATTACTCTTGGATGCTAACAAACTCCCTGGGCTTAATGAGCACATTTCTATTGCTCCCATACTGAGAATGAGGGCTGTTAAATTGTAGAAGGATAGAAGTGAATTTAGTCTTATGTTCTGTGAAGCAATGCATTTTTTACTTCTATTTTTTAGGGTTTCAGATTATTGTTGTCAATTCTTGTACATTAATTGTAATTTTTTATGTATTCCACGCTTTCTAATGTATTTTACAAATACATATATATACTTTTTTTAGTAAATATTTATTATTTTTTAGATTATCATAGTTATTTATTAGAAACGGTCACTTATTTGAGTAAGAGTATTGATGTATTTGAGTTTCTCATTTGCCTTTTAAAAAAAGTATTTTAAATATGTATGGTTTTTATATTAGTATTAGTATGGTGGTGGTGCTGCGGTAGCGTTGTCGCCTCACAGTTAGACGTTGCCCGTTCGATTCTCAGTTAGAGTGTCTTCTGTGTGGCGACATGAGTGAACGGGCGTTCCTACGTTGAAGGTTGTGCGTTAGGCCCGGCAAGCCAGCATGTAAAACTCTACTGCCAATCATTAGCAGACCGGAGTTCCACTGTGGCGACCCCTAACCGGGAAAAGCCGAAAGACACAAACAAACATTAGTATGGTCATTACGGCTTTAAGGGGGAAGTTGTATGGAATTGACTAAATATGTTAATAAATTATTCAATTAAACATTTAGGGGAGGGTATATAAGCTGCCTTAACTGATGAATTTGTTTGTACATCTGAAGAAGTCAGTGGATGAAAACGCTGTGGATTTTGGTTGGCGTTTATGCAATAAATTTGTTTGTGGCTGCTACATCTTTACACAGTGATTATTTCAGCACCTCCTATTGGTACCTTTTTGTGACTGATGCTCAGGAATGTTCTTCCATAAGGGCCACCCATGGACCTCAAAGTAGATTGGGATTCTGTTCCATCAGTGATAAATGGAAAGAAGATTAACAACATCAGATAAAGAAGTCATGTCTTACCATAATGTTCCGTCTGTGTTGTTCATCTTTCATTCATCACTTCCCACCCTTCTTCCCCCTCCAAAGGCTCCTGGGGGATGCTTTGGGTCCAAGTGGTGTCCTAGGGTATTTACGCAGAAGTGACCTCAGCTTTACTTCTCTTTCTCTAGCAAACTCGATCTGAGGTAACAGGGAGAAGGGTGTTCTGGGTAGAAACTTAGCTCGAGAGTTTTTTGTCAGGTGCGAGCTTGGTAAAAAAGGCTGACTCTGTTCTGAAGGCTTGGAACCGAACCAATCAGTAATGAATGAAAGATGATGAACAACACAGATGGAACATTATGGTAAGACATAACTTATTTTTTTCATCTCTGTAACTCTGGATCCCATTCTGACACCGTGTCACTCTTCTTATATACATTAAGAAGATGTTGAGGCTTGGGTGTTATTATTAAGTGTAAACACATCAGGATGGATAACAAGAACAATAAACTTAAACAATCTATCTAACTGACTAACTAGTAACATTGCATGCTTACACTCTGGCTTCTAACTCTAAATGGCTCTCTAGCTTGCATGTGCTCAGTACTTTTATGCATGTGCTAACTCACTGGAAAGCTTCTTAAGATGTATCACACACACTGATCTACAGAATCTATCATCGAAGGCACCTACTTTGGTGAAGGTGAGGGATCCCCCTAATTATGTCTACTTTGGAGACATCCTGGAAATATTAAAACAGAGGGGTGACTGGAAGTCCCAAAATCTCTCTTCCGAGGAGTGAGTGTACCTGCAGGTCTTTGGCAATCGACCCTCTATCTGTTTGGTGACTTCACCCGCTGACAAGCTCATTCAGTTGATCTCAGCGGATGTGGAAGGCCCCAGATACTATTGAACCCATCCCCAGGAGACCTGACAAAATTCTGTCCACCCCTGAAGACAAACCTTTCTGGGCCAAAGAGTTAACTGTTGATGCCATGGTTGTGGTGGCAGCCACAAAGAAGGAACTGGCTGAAGAGAGTTCCTCTATCCATCCACCCAACAGAGAGTCTCGGGTGATGGATAGGTTTGGGAACAGGTCTGTGCTTCGTCCTTTGCCTTAAGATCCTTGAATTTCTTGGCACACTTCATCAGACTTCAGAGGGATCTGGTCAAGGAGTTATTGGATACCCTCACAGGAACCATTTTTGAGGACATCCGAGAAAAGGTGGCTTCCCATTTGGCTACCCTGGAGTCTTTGTCCATTTCATCCCAGAGGCTCCTCGCTCAGGCATCTGAAGGGACCACCAAAGCAGCAGGTTCAGGTGTTGCCATTAGGAGACACATCTAGATGTGTCTATGTGACTTTGTGGAGCCATTTAAGTCTTCATTCGTCAATACACCCTTTGACAGATTGTCCCTGTTTGGTCCAAGATTTAGAGAAACTTTATCCAGGTATGAGTGATGGAAAGACCCATTCTGCTGTGGGCATACGTTTTTCACTCATCAGTGACCATTCTCTAGAAACGAGAAAAGCAATGGAAAAATGTGGTTCAAAAAGCTCCAAGAGCCTTTTCAGGACACACATGGCGATACTTCCCCCAGGGGCAGAGGGGGCAACTTCAATGGAAGACGCCATCCATGTGATAGAGGTGGCCCACAAAAATCAGGGTTTCAGGGATTCTTTGTCTGGTAAATCCTAACGGTGCTCTTGAAAGGGGGCCGAATTGTCCTCCTCTGGAGGCAGTTGGGGGACGCTTACCCATGCACCAAAATGCCTGGCTACAAATAACATTGGATGCTTGGGTGCAGAGGATTATATCCAGAGGCTGTATATTTCCTTTTTCCCTTCCTCTTCTTGTATGCAAGAAAGTCCCTGATGTTCCACTCAGTCAGAGAAAACAAGCAGTTCTAGAAATCCAAAAACTGCTAGAAAAAGTCATCCAAGGAGTCCCAGCAGACGAGAGATAGTCCGGAATTTACTCAAGATTCTTTTTAGTGCCAAAGACAGGGGACTGGAGACTAATTTTGGATCCAAGTGTACTGAACAATTCAGTTCGTCAAATCAAATTCCAGATGGTCACAGTTCCAGATGGTCACAGTACAGTTCATTCTTCCTTTTTTGGAAAAAGACTATTGGTTGTGCTCAGTTGATCTTCAGAATGTGTATTACCATATAAAGATGGACAAATGATTCAGCATATTTCTCCACTTCCAGCTGGGAGCTAGTCATTTTCAATACAGATATGTGCCCTTTGGTCTCGCACAGCGAGGGTGTTTACCAAGTGTATGGCAATAATAGCAGCTCACTTGAGACTACATGGGTTCCGAGTGGTTCAGTTTCTAGACGACTGGTTCATTACCACTCTGATCAGGCATTAATTGATGGAAGCAAGATACCATGTACATCACATTTGCTGTTATCTGGGAATAACTGTAAATTATGAAAACTTGAAATTGCCCCCAACTTAGAATTTAAAGTTCATAGGAGCCCTTTTAAATATTCAAACTTCCATAGCTTCTCTTCTCCCTGTGAGATTACAGAAAATCAGAATCCAGGTACAGAAGCTAATCAGCAACAGAAAAGTGGCTGCCCATCTAGTCCTTCAAGCACTGGGCTCGAGGGCTGCAGGTATTATTTAGTTTCGTTAGCAAGATATCACATGAGGATACTACAGTGGTTGCTAGCATCTCAATGGTCAATGTTACACCAACCCATGTCAGACCTGATTTTGATCACCAATCTTTGCAGGAAAGGTTTAACTTGGATGCATTCTGAAGACATTTTTCTAGGCCACCCCTTTGTCCCATCACAACCCCAAGCCATAATGACCACAGATGCCTCCTAGATGGGGTGGGGGGGCATTATCTGGGTAAGACTGTCCAACACACTTGGCCCTCCACAGAGGTCCACTTTCATATCAATGTACTGGAGCTAAGGGCAGTGCTTTTAGCATTACAAGCCTTTCAGACTTCTCTTCCTTCAGGAACATTAGTGATTCAAAAGGACAATATGTCAGTAGTTTGGTACATCAGCAAACGGCAAGGAACCAAATCCTACCCCCTTTGTCGAGAAGGTCTGAGTGTGGCCATCTCTTCAAACAATTTTCTGACAGCAATGCACATTCAGGGGAGTTCCAGTGTGCTAGAGCACAAACTAAGCAGATGTATTCTCCTGCCTCACGAGTGGTCTCTCAGTCTACAAGTGACTGAAACGATTCTCTGTCAGTGGGGCCAGCCTTGCTATGACCTGTTCGCCTCAACCCTAAACAACAAGCGCAGCAACTACTTTGCCCTGATCCCCCCTCCAGAGGAGTCACTGAGAGATGCTGTTTTCCACATTTGGCCTTCCGGTCTGCTGCATGTCTTTCCCCAATTCCTCTAATCCCGAACGTCATACAGAAAGCAGTCAGGTTGAAGAGCAAAGTAATCCTCATTGCACCTTATTGGCTTTGACAAATATTGTTTCCCTTTCTTTGGCCTTATCTGATCCAACAGCCTTGTATTCAGGACCCAGCAGCAACAGACCTTCTGTCTCATCCAGAGGCATTAATCCATTCAAACATTGCAAATCTCAAGCTGACAGCTTGGCTTCTCCAGTTTCATTAAAAGCAAGGCATCCCTCACTCTTCCCAGTGCATCATATACTCTAAGCTTCTCCCAAGCCAGCTACCCATAAACTATATGCTAGTAAATGGGGGATATTTACCTTTTGGGCTCATAACAATATTGACACACCCATCAATTTAGTACTAGAATTTTTAACTTCACTTTTTAAAACGGGTGCTTCTCCAGTCTACTATAACAATTCAGTTAACTGCTATTTCTAATTACCATAATGGTTTAAAAGAATTCTCTCTGGCTTTTCATAAGCATTCCAAGGCCTTCTTAAAAGGAATACTCTTGCTAAAACCCAATTACAAAGATCCTAATTCACCTTGGGGTCTCAACTTAGTGCTCAAAGCCATTGTTCAACCTTTTGCACCATGAGCTGAATGTGATCTGAAATTTTTATCCTGTAAAACTATATTTTTAGTGGCAATATCTTCTGCAAGGAGGGTTTAAGAATTGCAAGCTTTATCATGTAGAGCTCCTTACCTGATTTTCCATAAAGATAGAGATTCACTGAGAACCAATCCTTCCTTCTTGCCTAAGGTGGTGTCAAGGACCAGTGTCAGACTATTAATTTACTAGTATTTTTCCCAGTTTTACTAACAAAGGTGAATACTGCTTACATTTATTATACATTCACAGGCAATTACATTTCTATCTATACAGAACTAAGAATTTAAGAAAGTCTGATCAACTTTGTGTCATTTTCATCTACAAGACTTGGCCAGCCAGTCAGCAAAGCGACACTAGCAAGAGGGCTCAAAGAATGCGTTTCCTTTATCTACAATGAAAAGAAAATTAAATTGCCTTGGCCTTTAAAGGAACATTCTATAATAGCTGTAGCTACTTCGGCAGTTTTTCATTCTAGAGTTTTTGTGAATGATATCTGTGCAGCAGCAGCTTGGGTTTCTCCTCATACATTTATTATTCATTAGAAATTGGATCTGGTCTCCAGTGGTGCTCAGGAATATACTTCCTTGAGTCCACTCAAGGTCAAAGGTAGCTGGGAAATGTGTCCCATATGTTGAGGATAAAATGAAAATTGAGTGTATCCAATAAAGAAGTTATGTTCTCACCATAATGTTCCATCTGTGTTCATTTTCATTTATCCACGACTCCCAACTACCTTCCCCCGGCCCATGAAGTTTTTTGGTGGAACAGATAATGGTCAGATATCACTTATTGTTATTAGGCCCTAGGTATGGTCTATATGAAGGCTGTTTTGTTTTTTTCTTTGTCTGACTTTCAGCAAACTCTGTCAGGAGAGGAGTATTGTGGGTAAGGGTTAGGCTTGAGAGTTTGGCTTTTGCAAGCTGTAGTAATGGCAGAGTCAGTTCTGAGACTCTGAACCAAACCCATATGTCATGAAAATGGAAAACACAGATGGATCATTATGATGAGTATGTGACTTCTTTTTTGGGTATATGAAGTGTATTTGTGTTTTGTGTTTGTATCTAATCAGATGTTCATGATGAGGTTGCTTACTATTCTAAATTCTGAAGTCCGTTCCTTCTGGCTGCCATTTATCTGACTGGTGCTGGCCAGTCAGCAGCCAGAAGGAAAGTGTTGAAGGGAGCCAGAGCTTTTGAAGCAGGCTGTTTGTTATGTCCTAGTTAGGAAAGAACCCAAGTTCTTCCAGCAGTGTGGAATTCGAACATCTGCTATGGTAAATTCTTACACAGCTGCCCTTTCTGAATGCATCAGTTTATTTTTAATAAACTAACCATGATTTTTTTTTACATGTTTCTGGGGCAGACAGTTTATCATTTATTGTGCCATCACTTGTTTTTATTTTACAGACTTCTGGGACACAGCAGGACAGGAGAGGTTCCAGAGCATGCACCCCTCTTACTACCACAAAGCACATGCTTGCATTCTGGTAACATAACAAATTTAATCATCTCTAGATATTTACATTTGTGTGTGTATCTGTGCTGCTGTTTCACCCCTGCTTTCTCCCTGTGTGCAGTTAATCTTTTTGTTAAAGAATTTGTAAGACTTGCATTCAGTGTGTCTTTGAGATCATATAAGATTGCTACATACTTTGTTTGCTAGAGGAAATATACAACCCCAATCCTGGAAATACTGTAATTAACAGTTTTTGTGGATATGTTACTCATTCATTTGAATCCGCATTATGGGAGGTGGAATATGTTCTAATATGTGTACCTATCAATGACAATGGAACTTAATATGAATGTGATCTAAGAATTTGCAAGAGTTCAAGCAGCAAGGTGGTAGCAGCATTCTAGACAAAAAAATGTAGTACCCAAGAATAAGGGGGGCACTCTGAAGATAGGAGAGACACTGAGACAGTGTGATTGTGGGCACACAAAAATGGGCTCTCTTAGGAAACAAGTTTTTTTTTAGTCAGTAAGGGAATTTAGGGATACAGTGGTTGATGTAAAGCAGTTGTAAAGATAGTTTGGAGAACATAAACTGCTGGTTGATTGTAGTATGATTAATATGAGCAAATTGAGCTAACCAGTTTGAGTCCTGCAGTCCTTGTATTAAGTCATTCATATTTCTGCATCTGACTATTTGAATGCAAATTTTACATTTAACAGCAGTATTGCTTTCTTCACTTCTAATGTGGAGAAAACTTTTGTGAATGTACACTGTGGATTAAGCCCATGGTTTATTGCTGCATTTTTTAAAGCAAGGATACAGAAATTTCTTCTGTATTAGCTTCTTGCTCTGAGTATTTCTTACCTGTCAACATGGGAGGCCATTGCATGCAGCAGATAAATATTGGATATAGTGTTCAGAGGATGTTTAATTCCCTTTCTGTCTCTACCCCAGCTACACACACTCCCTCTTTTTGACTTCCCACCCAGTGAGAAGAGGGCAGTAAGAATCTTGATCTCAAACCTCCTGGTAAAAAGCCATCCAGGAGGCACCAGTAGAGCAGAGAGGGTCTGAATGTTACTCTAGATGTTTTTTAGCATCAGAAACATTGAAAACCTCAGGTTTATTCTAGATTTGAGCACTCTCGACCATTATTTTACCTTTTACCAAAATGAAAACTGCAGGTAGTCACAGGACAGTCAACTTTTTTATTGCTTTTAATAGAAGATTGGTACTCTTCGTACCTACAGGACACTTACTTACATACAGAGATTGCCAGGAAGCCTCACCTCCATGGTGTAGAAGGATACAGTCATGACTATAACTCAAGCAACCCTAGAGTGATTAGTGCCTCAGGCTTCCATTGAAGCTGGCCAGGTGGAAGAGGAATGACAAGGCACTGGCCTGCTCACATATTCTGGGGCTAGATGAGGAGGTGTGTATAGGGAATGGCTGGTTTGAAGTATCCTGTGGCTATATTATTGCTGACATAGAAGCTGTTGTTGTAGAAAGGTAAGCATAGAGGGATGCATCAACAATAGGTGGGGAAAATTCTTACATGCCTAAGTGATCATCTCAGCTCTGTACATCAGTGGGAGGTAGCTCTTGAGAGAGAACCACTGCAAGTCACAATATAATGATTCCTCATTTGGCCCAGTCATCCTTTTGGCATGTGGCAACCCACACCTTTTAGAACCTGCACCTGGGGAAATTGGTCAAGGAGGTTTTCATACTTTATCTTAGGAACCAGCAATTACCAGTTCCATACTCTTCCATTTGGATTATCCTCTGCCCCCAAGGGTATTCACAAAATACACAATAAGCAGTATTTAATATTTTAATAAAGTCTTTCTGAAAATATTCGAGTCTATATTATATTCTCGAAAGCCGACAATGTCAAATCTGACATTGTCGTCATGAGAATATCGAACGCTCAGAATCTCGAGGGTGTAAACGGAAATCTCCATAAGGGGAGATTTCTGTTTACTGCAATGTAGTGCGGTCTCTGAGTTGGTATATTTAAGTAGCGAGGGGTGTGGGGGGTGCAGGAGGGCTTACCCCCGTGCTTAAACCTTTTAGGGTACTTTTTTTTTTTTTTTTTTTTTTTTTGTCTTTTTATGTTTTTTGTCTTTTTATGAAGTCAACGTTTGAAGACGTCGACCATATGTTGTTCGATGTTTTAAACCATCGATATTAAAATATAGACCCAAATATTCATATATTTTTGGCTTTGGTTTATGATGATCATGAAATGAATGACTGCAGTTGTCGAAAACCATAGGCTGTAAGGAATCAAGGTCTTTCCATACCTAGATTGGACTTCTGCCTGTTCTTGTTTACCTCTGAGCAGTGTCAGTGATGCAACAGTTTGTTTGCTCACCTTTCGTTCTGGAAGCCCTGAAGGATTTTTTTTCCCCACGTCAAGTTACTGGATTACTGATACTGCAGTGAAATAGTGGGAGCAGGAGCGGGAGGGTTAGAGGGGATTAGAATGACGCACTCTTTAGTGTGTTATCCTTTGGATGAGATGTTAAACTGAAGTTTACATCTGCTTGAGTGAGTGGCATGCTCAGGTAGATGTAAAAGATCCCACACCACTTAAGAGTAGGGGAAGTTTCCCAGTGCCCTGGCTACCATGAGTCTCCACTAAAAATAGGCCACTAGCTTAGTCTGTCTAGCCCTGTCAGCAAAGAATAAATAAATAAAAATATCAATGACTAGAGTCTGGCTGCTGTGACCTTGGGGAAACTGATCTCTACCAGGGGCTCTCAACTGCATCACTTCTTATTCCATTGGGATCACAGTAAACGTTTCCAAGTCTCATGCAGCCTACCTAGACAGTAATGTTCATATGCTGTTTCCTTTTGTCCAAAACCAGTCTTCCTTGAGAAGGAGTTGACGTCATCATTCCAGAGCTGTGTTGGCCAGATACCTCAAGGCTTTGAGCTGTTGTCATCTGTATTTTTTTTTTCTGATGCCATTTGTGAGGTACCACTTCATAATCCTTCAGTGAACTGTCTAATCAGTTTTCAGACCTGATGTTGCATCATATCAGAATTTCCAGTACGTGCTGAAGGTTTCAGGAATGGTGTTTTTTAACATCCGTTTTTTCCCCATGAAGTCCCTTCCAAACTCTCAGTCCTTGAGTGACCTTCATATGCCTCTGGGTGGGGGACATTGTCAGGGGTGGATGGTCCAAGGTTGCATGTTCACCGATCTAGACCAGCTTGCATGTGAGCATCCTGGGTGGAAATGAAAACCAGTCCTGTTAACCCTGCAGGCTTTTCAAGATTCCCTCATTCAGGAAATGATTGTCATATTCTGTAATAAGATAGCCATAGTGTGTGTGTGGTACATCAAGCAAGAGGGCACTTACTCCTGTCCCTTGTGTCAAAGGATTATGAGGTTGTAAGAATGGACAATGTCCTCAAATTCTTTTTTTGTAGTCACTGCTAACATGCCTGAAGAAGCCAACTCCCTAGTGGACAGTTAAGTGCAAATGCTCAGCCAGTGTCTTCTGTTGGAGAGTGAGTGAGTAGTCCCTCAGATGGTGTGGCAAAGACTTATTTCTGTTAATTGTGGAAGCCCAGTTGTGACTTGTTTGCTTTTATGGCTAGGACAAATGTAGTGAATTAATTTCCCTGATTCCCCATCTGGGGCAGCAACCCATAGATACTCTAGTATAGGATTACCTCTCAGGTCTATTGTATGCCTTTCAACTTATCCCTCTCTTTCCAATATTCATATAGAAATTCAGAATGAGCAGGACAGGGTTATTCTCATAGCCCAGTATGACTTTAAGAAGTTTGGAAACCCCCTGCTGCAGCCTTACGTCCTGGAGAAGCCTGATGTCGAGTCCCTTGCAAACCCTGATAACTCAAGACTCACCAGGAGCTACATGCTCTCAATTTAACTGCTTGGTTTCTCCAATTCCAATGATGGCCAGGAATGCAGTATACCCCGATAAGGGTTATCCTTATCCTTGTAGCTGCTTTTTTCACTATAAGAATTTAGCAAAGGGGTTGGAGCCCTTTATAGCCCCAGTTCTTGTGATGCTGAGTTATCTGGCACAGAACGTTTATACAGTGGATATAAAAAGTGTACACACCCCTGTTAAAATGCCAGGATTTTGTGATATAAAAAATGAGATCACAATAAATCATTTCAAAACTTTTCCCACCTTTAATGTGACCTATAACCTCAACAATTCAATTGAAAAACAAATCTGTTATGGGAATAATACAAAAAATAAAAAATTTACAATGAGCTGATAGCATAAGTGTGCACAACCTTAAACTAATACTTTGTTTGAAGCACCTTTTGATTTAATTAACATAATTATATCTCAAATTATAAGTCAAGTGTTCTCCAGGAAAATACTTCGTCAAAGGTAGCAGACGTGAACTCCAGCAACCTTTTTCCAGGAACCAGAGATGTGAGAGGCTATGGTTCAGAAAGTCCCAAGGGCTTTTCCAGGACTTGCGTGGCAATGACTTTCCTCGGGGCAGAAGGGGGAGAAACCATGGAAGCTGCTGCGCAAGAGGCAGAGGTGGCCTGCAGAATCAGGGTTCCAGGGATTACTTCCCTGGTAACTCCTATCAACGCTTCTGAAAGGAGGCCTGATTGCCTTCCGCTGGAGGCAATCGGGGGGCGATTATCCCTGCACCAATCTGCCTGGCTAAGAAACAATTGGATGCAGAAGATTATAACCAGAGGTTACAATACCCCTTTTTCAGAAGAACCAAAGAGACTAAAAAGAATCCCACACATTCCACCCAGTCACAGGGATGCAGCAGTCTTGGAAATTCAAAAACCGCTGGTCAAAAGTGTCACCCAAGCAGTCCCACCAGACCAGAGAGGATCCGAGATTTACTCAAGATTCTTTAGTGTCAAAGAAAATGGGACTGGAGACCAATTGTGGATCTCAGTCAGTTGAACAAATCAGTTCAACAAACCAAATTCTGGATGGTCTCTCTTCAGTCTATACTTCTGTTCTTGGAAAAAGACGATTGGATGTGCTCAATAGATCTTCAGGATGTGCATTACCATATAAAAATGGACAAGTGGGCCAGAAGGTTTCTGCATTTCCAGCTGGGAGCCAGTCATTATCAGTTCAGGGCACTACCATTTGGTCTCACCACAGCCTCCAGGGTGTTCACCAAGGACATGGCAGTGGTACCAGCTCAACTTATACTGCTAGGATTCAGAGTGTTTCCATAGGTAGATGACGGGCTCCTTACCACTCCCACCAAGCGTCAACGCGTAAAGGCACAAGACTATACTCTTCTCCCTTGTTCGTAACTATAAACTATGAAAAATCCCATTTATAACCATCTTAACAACTGGAATTCATTAGAGCGATGCTCAATACACAACTACCAGCATTGCCTCTCTTCCCATAGAAAGACTTCAAAGGATCAGATCACAAGTCAGTCAAATCATTCGCAGCATTTAAGTAACAGCAAGACTCATTCTACAAACTCTAGGGTCAATGGCAGCCGCTATCACTCTAGTCCCCCTGGCCAGATATCACATGCAAATTCTTCAATGGCTTCTGGCGTCCCAGTGGTCCCTGTTGTATCAGCCAGTGTCCCGTCTGATTATGATCACCAGTCAGTGCAAAGACCACCTGAGTTTGGTGGCTGCACTCCAAAGAAATGTTGTTGGGCCATCCCTTTATCCATCCTCAACCCCAAGCTGTAGTGACCATGGAGGCATCCCAGATAGGGTGAGGGGCATTATCTGGGAAAGACGGTTCAAGGCACTTAGTCCCAGCCGGAGGCCAGTTTTCATATCAATGTTCTAGAGATGAGGACAGCGCTCTTAGCATTGCAGGCATTTCAAGATGCCCTCCCCTTGGGAACACTTGCCTTTCAGACAGTATGTCCAGTAGTCTGGTGCATCAGCAAGCAAGGGGGAACCAAATCTTACCCTCTTTGTGGAGAGAAACATTCAGAGTATGACAATGGGCAAATATTTGTGACCGCTTTCTAGTGGCCATGCACATTCCGAGGAGCTGCAGTGTGATTGCAGACAAACTGAGCAGCTCCATCCTAATGCCTCAAGAGTGGCCTCAAAATTAAGTGGAGGCAGAAAAGATATTCTGCCTTTGGGGCCAACTTTGCTGTGACCTCTCTGCCTCCTCTCTGAAAACAAGTGCAGCAGTTACTTTGCCCTAATCCCTCCACTGGGGGAGTTACCCAAAAATGCTCTCCTTCACAATTGGCCCTCTTGTCTATTATACACCTTTCCTTCGATTCTCCTAATGTGTCAGTTTCCAAAGAAAGCCAACAGGATGAAGAACATGGTAATTCTCATCATCCCATTCTGGCCTCGACAGGTCTAGTTTCCCTTCCTATGGCCTCATCTGGACTCAGTTCCAGACCTATTGTCCCACCCAGAGGGACTGGTTCATCTGAATCTTCAACATCTCAAGCTCACTGCATGGCTTCTCCAGCTCCCAATATTGGCAGGCATTCCTCTCACCTCTCTGGTCCAGTGCATCATTCTGGCCCACCATAAACTTTCAACAAGAAAATTGTACCGTAACAAGTGGCTAAAGTTTACTAAATGTTTGCTAGACTATAATCTTGATCCATATTCAGCAAATGCTGATAAAGTTCTAGAGTTTTTGGGTTTACTCTCTGAGGCAGGTGCATCAGCCTGTACTATTAGAGCGCATCTTGCTGCGACATCTAACTTCCATACTGGTTAGAATGATTCATTCCTTATGTCCCATAAATTTTGCAAAACCATTTTAAAAGGAACAGTAATGCTCAGACCTCCATATAAGGAAACCCTCTGTGCCATGGGATCCGAATCTGGTATTTCAATCTCTTGTTTGTCACCCTTTTGAGCCTTCAGCAAGTTGTGACTTAAATTTTTTGGCTTGGAAAACCTTGTTTTTAGTATTTATCACTTTTGCCAGAAGAATATCTGAAATACAGGCCTTATCCTGTAAACCTCCCTACCTAATCTTTCATAAGGACAGGGTCTCCCTCCGAACAGTTTTTCAGTCAAATATCAATCAGACTGTACAATGCCCGGTCTTTTTTCCCAACAATAAAGAGGAGTACTTTCTGCACTTATTAGTTGTACCCAGACAATTGCATTTCTATCTTCACAGAACAAAGGAAATCAGAAAATCTGACCAGCTATTTATTTCACTTTCTTCAGTCACTTTGGGGAGTTTAGTATCCAAAGTTACTCTGGCTAAATGGCTTAGAAGACTGTATCACCTTTGTTTACACAGAAAGGGACTCCACCCACCAGGACCTGTAAAACCCCATTCAACTAGAGTAATAGCAGCCTCTGCATTTTTTTGTGCCAGAGCTTCTTCAGATGATATTTGTGCAGTGGCGACATGGGCATCTCCTCATATCTTTATTATGCATTACAGACTGGACTTGGCCTCTAGGAGCCTGAGTCATTTGGCTCGATGGTGCTCAGGAATATTTTTTCATGAGACCTCCCAATATCCAGGTAGCTAGGGACTGTGTCCCACAGACAAGGATTACGCGAAGATTGACAACATCAGATAAAGAAGTTATGTCTTAGCATAATGTTCCATCTGTGCTGTCAGTCTTAACTAATCCTGGACATTCCCTCTCTCCTTCCCCCTGCCTTTAGATCTGTTGGTGAGTCAGATATTTCCAATGATTGGCTTTCGTAATTGAGACACAGATATGGCCTCTGATCTGTTATTTCTTGTCTGTCACTATTATTTGCAAACTCGATCTGAGGTAATTTGGTGAGGAGCATTATGGGTATAGCTTAGCTTGAGAGCTTTGGAAGGCGTGAGCTGGAATAACAGCTGAGTTGGTTCTGAGGCTCAGAACCAAGCCCACAGTCAAAGATTAGTGAAGATCGACAACACAGGTGGAACATTATGGTAAGACATAACTTTTTTTTTCCAGTCTCTTATTTTTTGAAACTTTCCCGTATTTCCCCTGCCTATCATACTTGAAAGTACCTTGTATCTACTATTGTTAATAATTGTTTTTCATTTTCTTTGACCTTTGTACTGCGTGTACTTCTTGAATACTATTGCTAGTACTTACCTTTTCCTGCATTTAGTGTAGACTCCTTTTCTACCATTGCTGGTAGTTTTTTTTTTTCCTTTCTGCTTTCCTTTAAAAAAAAATGAATATGACTGCCGTCTTTAGGAAAATCTTAGAGTTTGTAAATTATGGTGGAAAAAGAACCAGCGGGATTTAAAATGTGTTGTGTGGGCATAAACGCCTCTTATTGAATGCCTACACAGTGTATTGCCTAGGACCACTTCATCTCCAAGAAGACTGTCCTATTTCCCATGGGTTCAACCTCAGGGCTTTGGTTGAATGTAAAAATAAGATTATTTAAAGAGATTGTTGCCCTCAGCATCTGAATAGGCTATATTTGGAGAGAAACCTCCTAAAATAAAAACCTTGTCTCCGAAACCTTCAACTTCTTCCATGGCTTCAGAGCCATCCAAAAAAAAAGGGAGCAAAAAGGGATGTGACCTCACCCTCGGATCTGACACAGAAAAAAATTGGTTGATCCAATTTCATTGGATCCGACCACTTCTAGTCCTACTTTAATTCAACTACCCAGAACTAAATATTCACCATTGGTGGATCTGGTACCCTCAAGGATGCCCTCCCCCTTTTTGGAAAGACCCAAGTCCTGTTCTACTGTTACCACTTCTATCAGAAGTTTGACAGAGGAGGATGTGGAAAGAGTGGTGAGGCAGATTCTCTAGGCAGGGTCAGTTGAGTGTCTATCGGCTCCTACCCCTTTGGGTCAGGAGGTCTGAGTTGATGTGAAGTAGTACCAGTAGTGCAGGTGAAACATGTGCCAACATAGCTAGCTGGAGTTTGGTAAATAATTATGTCATTTGAATAAGAAACTGATTTGTACAGATGCTTGTGTTAAAAATATATTTGTAAAGTTGCTTGTGTCAAAAATGTATCAACAGTGGGTCCTGTTGGATAGAAAAATATATATGTGTGCCAGACCGTATTGTTGTCACTGATGAAAAGTATGTATTTTAAGAAGATACTGGAAGAGAAGCGATTAAGGTCAGCCCAACTAACCTTAAGAAAAATAGCCTGAAATTAAATTACTTGGTTAAGGCCAAAAAATGTTATCTTACATGCCCTTATGCAGCCAGAGAATGGCTTGTTAGTCTCTGCAGAAGAGTTGGAATTGTTTTACAGTTTCCAGATGTAATAAACCTTACCTATAGTTCTATATATGTATTATGACACATCAGTGTCAGATTGTTGCTCATTTTCTAGTCAGGAAGTTGTGTGGGAACCACAAAGTCAGGTGACCAAATGTGATGTTATTCTGTAGCTAACACTGAAATTTTATTTGAATAGTAGTGAGAAGAGGTGATAAGTACACTCTGTTTTTGGACCTGACAAGAGACACTCTACTTTCATCTTGTCTTGCTTTATTAAGTAACTAGGGAGCAGTAATTCTTCAGTCAGTTAGGAAAATATAATGAGATTAGCGAAGTGTAGTGTTTTCAGTATTTGTCTGAGTCTTTCCATCTGTGTTGTTTTTTATATATCCTGTGATTGAAACTCTGGTGTTTATTGTAAATAGATATTCAGAGTTGTTATTTTTTTTGTATTATTTGTTATTAAATATATCTAAACCTTTCATTGTGGCTTGTCTTTTAGAAAATATTAATCTTTGAGAGTACTTGCCATGTTCCTGAAATTCTTGCTGCTTGGTTAACACTACCATTTGTATAAGTATTAATTTTACTAAGTGTAATTGGGTACCCTGATAAGAGCATTAAAGTAGCTGGCTTCAGGTGTTCTGATGGCAGTAAATCTACCATGTGATGACGCTGTCAATCTTGCCTTTATTCTCACTGATGGGTCGGATCTGATCCATTGGATCCATCTTAGTCTTTTACAAAAGGTCGAGGCCATCAGCAACGCTAGTGGGCATTCTACCTTATCCATAATGCCTTTCCTTAACTCCCTCAAATCTTGTTGGCTGCTCTGCGAAGGATGTGGTTCTGAAGCAAGCTCTTGGCTAAGTGCTTTTTTTCTTTTCAAATAATCCTTTTACTTTGTTTTCTCTTTATTAGATTAGTGCTAGTTAGCGATGGTCTTTTTATACCTTTTGAATATATCATTTACCTTATTTTTCACTTCTTGAGTGTTGATTCCCTTCCCCTACTAATGTCCGTTTAAGTTAGAGGATGTTTATCCTTAACTGTTGTTCCCTCCCTTTTTCTGTATTATCCTTTTGAGTTAGAGGACAATTTCTTCTGTTTGGGGAAGGGGGGGGGGGACTTGCTTCTTCCATTTAAGTTAGAGGACATTTCCTGTGTGTGTGTGTGTGTGTGTGTGTGTGTGTGTGTGTGTGTGTGTTTGTGTGCCTTTTTGTATTTTTCCCTTAATCTACTTTCTTATTAGGATAATGTCTCAAAAGCAAGAAAGGAAACCTGTTGGTTTCAAAAAATGTGAACAGTATGGGAAGAAGATGCCCCTGAGTGATTCACATGCTTTGTGTGTATTGCTTGGGGCCTCTTCATCTCCAAGAGTCATACTCATGGGCACGGGTTTAACCAAAGGGCTGTTATGGAGCATAAAAACAAGCTTGTGTTGAAGGGACGGCTGAAAACTCCTTTTGCTGAAGCGATTTCTCTGGAGTCTGAAACTTCATGAAAATCAGGTCATGAAAACGTTCTTCTTCGACTCCAAACTCCACCACAAAGCTGAATCAAAAAGCTTCTAAACTGTCTGCTCTAACAGAACCTTTGGAGCAGACAGTCATTTCCTCATCCAAGAGTTCATTGGAGCAACTTGAAGCCTCGGCTCCAACCTCTTCGGCTCCCAGTGAATTTAGATATAGGAGCCATTCTCCAGCATTAGAACGAATATCTTCTTGGGTCCCTTCTCCATTCTTGACTAAATCAAGGTCTCCAACTCGATCTACTTGGTCTACCAGGAGTTTGTCTGATGATGATGTGGCTAGAGTAGTGCAGAGGCTTCTAAAGACACCGGCCTTGGCCAAGTTTTTACTGGATCCAAATCCAAAGGAATTGGAACTGGTGAAGTCCTCCCATCGGCGCCTGCTCCTCCTCTGATCCATCCCCTGGTTTCAGAGCCGGAAGATTCATATTTCCAGCTTGTGTCCGTCTTGAATCCTGGACCCATGGGTTCCTTGGACCTGACATCTGCCCCAAGTGTTTCTCCTCAGTTGGAGCAGGATTCCTCTAGGAGCTGAACTCCCCAGTTGGATCCGCAGAGCAGGTTTGGATCTCTCCAGATCCAACCCTGCGTTTGGGGGCTTCAGCACAGGTGAGTTAAGATCCTACATCTACTTCAGAGCTTCTGTCTCCTGTGCCAGACATTCCTTCGGCCCCAACAGCTGTTTTGTTTGATCCAGGTTGTTCTTTGGAGCAGGGACAGAGTGCCTTTGAGGTTATGAAGAGGGTGTTGACTACATCCCAGTCTCAGACATGGTCTTTTCTGGATCCTCTTCCCAAGTCTGTGCCTGTGACATTGTCTTCTCATATACCCACAGGCCTCAGGATGTCCAGCAAGGGACCCTCCCCCCATCTTCTGAAACTTCCCCAGACTACCGCTGAGGAAGCCCTTCAGAAGAGGACTTGCAAGAGGAAGCACCTTGATTTCCCAGAAGAGTTGATCACATCTGATACTGAACTCTGATGCAGAAGAGTCCCCACGATCACCTTGTGAAGATGTTTCCTTTAGAGACATCCTGGAAATGTTAAAAAGCAGAGGTGACTGGCAGTCCATCCCTTTTTCTTGAGGAGTCTGTATACATGAAGGCTTTTGGGTCTTGCCCTTACACTTCTTGGGTAACCCCTTCTTCTAATGACCTTATTGATCTAATCTCTCGGAAGGCTTGGGAGACCCCAGACTCCATAGAACCCACTCCTAGGAGGCCACATAACATTTCTACCCCCAAGTACAAATTTTTCTTAACTAAAGGTGTAGCAGTTGATGCCATGGTCGTGGTGGCGGCCACCAAAATAGAAGTGAGACTAGTTCTTCTATCCATCCTCCGAATAAAGATTCCAGGATCATGGATAGGTATGGGAAGCGTGTTTTTGTCAGCAACCTTTGCTTTATGGTCAGTGAATTACATGACCCACTTTACCAGATTACAGAGAGACCTGTTGAAAGAACTGTCAGCTCCTTCCAAGGAGCTGTAGCTGATTGCGGCATCAGATAATGTCACCACTCAACTCGCCACCCTCAACTCACTCTTCATGAGACTCGTATATCTTGCATAGCAGATGAAACAAGTAGTGCTGTGGGTTCAGTATCTGTCTTTGGAGGCAGGCCTGGATGCGCCTTTGCAATTTGCGGAGCCATTCAAGTCTTCCTTTATTAACTCCCCTTTTGATGGCTCCTTTCTCTTTGGACCCAAAATAAAAGAAACTCTCACTAGGTGTGAACATGAAGGCAAGACCTTGTCTGCCATTGAAGTGCGTTTTCCACACCTACTAGACCCTTTCCCAAAGGTCAGAGAAGTAGTGGAAATTTATGGTTCAAAAAATCACAAAGGTGTTTCCAAGACACACACAGTGAGAGTTCCCCCAGAGGCAGAGGAGGGGAACAGTAATGGAAGATGCCGCCCTTACTGCAGGGTTGGCCTGCAGAATCAGGGCTCCAGAGAATCTTTCTTTGGTAGGCACTTTCAGCCCTCCTGAAGGGGTGCCCAATTGCTGACCTCTGGAGGCAATCGGGGGGTGATTGTCTCTGCACCTTCATGTCTGGCAAAAGATAAATGACATAATATCCAAGAATTACATTGTTCTTCTTCTCCTTCCCCACTCCCATAAACAAATCGATTCCAGACATTCCTCCCAGTCAAAAGGAACAAGCAACCGTAGAAATTCAAATGTTGCTAAGAAAGAGTCATCCAAGAAGTTTTCACAGACCAGAAAGGATTCAGAACTTACTCAAGGTTCTTTTTAGTTCCAAAGGAAACAGAGGACTGGAGACCCATTTTGAATCTCAGCATTCTGAACAAATCTGTGGAAAAGACCAAGTTCTGAATGGTGACACTGCAGCTGATACTTCCATTCTTGGAAAAAGACAGTTGGATGTCCCTGTAGATCTTCAGGATGCATTCTACCATATACAAATGGAAAGGCGATCCAGAAGGCACTTGCACTTCTAACTAGGAGCTAGTCACTTCCAGTTTCGAGCTGTGCCCTTTGGTCTCACTACCTCCCCCAGAGTGTTCACCAAATGCATGGCATTAGTGATGGCTCACCTGAGAAGCCAAGAATTCCGGGTTTTTCCATGTCTGGATGACTGGCTCATAATTGATCTGACCAGGCATCTTCTGCCACAAGCCTGAGATTGTGCTCTGCAACTCTGTTCCTCCCCAGGTATTACCATAAATTATGAAAAATCTGCTCTAGAGCCATGTCAGAGCTTGGTCTTCATAGGAGCAGAGATAAACATGACAACAATGACAGCAAAACTTCCACAGGACAGATTAAACAATCGTAGACATTTTGTAAGACTGTTGATCAGGAATAAATAAGATTCTGCCAAATTAGTTCTGCAAGTACTGGGAAAAATGGCTGCTTCAGTTCTCCGTCACCTAGCCCATCTTCACATGAGAATACTTCAGTGGTTACTGTCGGCACAATGGTCAATTCCAGAACTCTCTGACACACAAGATCATTGTAACCAATTCATGCAAAAAGGACCTCCAGTGGTGGATTTACTCTCCACTGGTATCTCAAGGCCATCACTTTATTCCCCCTCAACCCCAAGCCACAGTGACCACAGACACTTCCCAGAGAGGGAAGGGGGAAAATTATCTTGGGAAGACAGTTCAAGGCATCTAGCAGCAAAACGAGGGTCATTTGCATCTAAATGTCCTAGAGATGAGGGCGGTGCTTTGGTGCTGCAAGTATTTCAAGACTCTCTTCTTCCAGGAATTCAGACGTGTGTGGTCCGGTACATAAACAGGGGGAACCAGATCTTACTCTTTTTGTTTAAGCCCTGAGGGTCTGGCAGTGGGCAATAGTTTCCAACCACTTTCTGATAGCAGTACACATCCTAGGGAAATTTGAACATAATTGCAGACAAATCTAGTAGAGCTGTATTATGGCCTCACTAATGGTCCCTCAATCAGAAAGTTCCAGAAGAGATCTTCCGAAAATAGGGCCAGCCTTGCTGCGACCCCTTTGCTTCGCCACCAATGCAAAATGCAGAAACTGTTTTGCCCTGGTCTCTCCTCTGAGGGAGTCACCAAGGGGATGCACTTGAACACGATTGTTCCCCTGGACGTCTTTATGCCTTTCCATCAATTCCTGTAGTCCCCAAATGTTTGCAGAAAGCAAGTTTGTTAAAGACTACAATAATCCTAATTGCCCTCTATTAGCCTCAGCAAATGTGGATGTTCTTCATGTTTCACTGTTGCAGTTATCACCTGTGGGTTATCCATGCTGTGGTAGCCCTCAGCCAGCCCAAATATCAGAGTCAGTGTTTTTCTGCGTCGGCTGCTGCCGCTTGTTGACTGACATCAGGTTGTCATTGCTATAAAGCAAGGTAACCAATGCCATTACATCAGTCTTTCTTGCTGTGGAGCCTGTAGCAGAAGTAGTTCGCAAGTGTGCCAGTCGATCGCTACCTGAAAACGTCTAAAGCGAAGTACCCCATTGGGGATTCTTTTTTCTTGCACTAACCAACGTTAGAAAAAGTTAACAATTGTCTCACCTGTGGAAAGCAGATCCCACACTGACTTCCATTCATACTGCGTCACTTGTTTAGGCCCAGACCACGATGCCCCCCTGTTGCCAGTTCTGTGCCCTCTTCAATGGGAGAACCATTTGTCGTAGAGCTCTTATTGTAGATAGGTATTTTCATCTTTCAATGTTCAAAATTTTTGACATTCAACTAAAATTATTTATAGAATTTTTGAACAGCACAATCACCTTCCTGTTTTTTGAAGCGCAGTACTCTGACAGCCATTGAGTTTGTTAATGTAAAGCTATTTTTACATCCGGATACAGGACTGGAGACCAGTATTCACAGGAAGAGAACTTGGAGGAATCATTACCTGCACAAAGATAGCATGCACCTGAGGCATGTTTTCCTCAATATATTTGAAATTCAAGCCACTAGAATCTCTAGGCTGTGCACAGCTGATGATGAATTTCAAAAAGAGTTTCAGCAACTTAAAATACATCTCCAAAGAAGAGGTTATTCCAATAGGGATGTGACCTGCGATGCACAGGACATCAGAAAGAGGAAAGGTCGACCCTATTTTTCCAGTCAATTTGCTCATGATGAGAAAGTCATCAAGCACAAGAACTATTGTCCACCATTAAGGTGCATCTTAACCTATTACACAGATGTTCGACAAGTATGTGACATCATCAGGAAATATTGGCTTGTGTTAACGGAAGATCAGAGCCTAAGGAAAATAGTGGGAGATGTACCCAGATTTACCTTCAAAAATAAAAAGAACATCAAAACGACTCTTGTGTTATAAAGATGGAATTACCAGAAGAACTTAACATACTGATGGTAGAAAAGGGACTAATAAATGTGGAAAATGCAAGGCTTGCCAGTACATCAATGTCTCCAATCTGTTTTGCCATCCAGTTTCTGGCCAGATTTTTTCCTTAAAGGTGCAAGCCAACTGTAATAGCAAGCATTTAGTATATGTGGCTGACTGCCAGGATTGCAACCCCTTTTTATATAGGAAAGACAGATCGCCAATTTAAAAGAATTCTTCACCATATACATGACATTGCCTATTTTGACAAGACCAATGATTTAGCACATGTTAAAATGCATCCTGCACATGCCTTTAAGTTTATGGTGCTACAGTTGATTCCTGAAAACACAAGGGGAGGCGATGTGCAGAATCGTACTGAAGTTGCTGAGATTGATTGGATAATCAGCATCTTGAATCTGGACTTAATGGAGTGGTGCCATTAAAACCTATTCTAAAGACCAAACATTTCAAAACCTGTCACTGATTTGTCCAGCTAGCTTTGAATAAAGGACAATCATGTGCCCCCCTTTCTTTGCTATTTATTATATAGAATATTTTTTTGTCATGAACTGAAGGAATTGGCTTATACATGCACTGTAACTGCTTTAGGTTGTTTCATTATGGTTCATGCACTGTGAACAACAGCTTCTTATGCGCCTGGATTTATTTCATTAGAACAGTGTTAATTTACATCTTGTTTTATTTTTAATTAAGGTGTTGCATTATTCTTTGTATCTATCTAAAGAAAGAGGAATGGTATCTGCCCAAGCAGAGCAGTGTTCATTTGAAAGTAAATGCACACCAAATGGAGTGATGTTTTAACTCTCACTTGTTTTTCCATTGACTGGACTTTAGGGAGGGTGTAATTTTACCATCAGGTCCTGATAGGATGTTTTACCTCTGGCTCACACTGGAGGGGTCAGCTTGTGTAAACTTCTTGATTGGTTAAGTCTTCCTTAATTGGAACATTTTTTTCAGTTGTAACAGGATCTGAGTAAGGGAAATCCCGAAAGCACTTATCCATCCTGAATGGTGCACCTTTTATGTTTGTATATATTTTTCCACAAGGAAAAGGATTTTTATCAAGGGTTCATTTTAATAAAGGATTTCAAGAGTTTTTGGATGTCCATGGTGGATGTCCTTCATGGATGCATCTGCAGTCATAACAACTGGGTTGTCCTGTCGTCAGGCAGCCCTGCAGTCGGCCGGATTCCAAAGTCCGGGTCCAGCTTCGGCTGATGTCGCACTTCACCCGACGTCATCTCTGCTGGTCTCCGGGTATAAAAGCATCAGCCGACGCCATTTTCTTAAGTCTTTCTTGCCGCGTGGCGCCCGAAGCAGAAGCTGTTCGCAAGTGCCGGTCGGTCGGATCCAGAGATTTCTACTACCGAATACTACTTCGAAGACTTCTAAAGCTAAGTACCCGTTGGGGACTCTTTCTTGCCTCAGCCGATGTCAGAAAAAGTCAATAACTGTTTAACTTGTGGGAAACAAATACCTCATAAAGATTTCCACTCTTACTGTTTGCCTTGTTTAGGCCCAGACCACGACGTAGCAGCCTGTTCGGCCTGTGCTTCCTTCAACCGACGAACGCTTAGGCGTCGGTCGGAGTTTGCTGAACAGTTTTTCGGTTCTGAATTTGCGTACATTATGCCGTCGGATCCTCCGACTACCCAAATTGTTAAGAAACGCAAAGAAAAAGACCGACACTCGCGGTCCACGGTTTCGGCCGAAACCATGGTAAAGCAAACCGCGAGTGTCTCGGTTTCGGCCGAAACCGAGAAAACGGTTCAAAGCACAGCTGAATCTTTGACTACTTCTGAGGTTCCTGCTACCTTACTTGAATCGGCCTCTGAAATTTTACCTACTACAGTGGCTTCTAGTGAATTATCAGACACCATCCCTTTGGATGTCTCTACCCCAGCACGTGGTGCTGCTAGGCCTCCTGCAGCCATGTCCATTAAGGCCTTTGCCAGGGCTAAAGCAGCCAAGTCTACTAAATCAGTGCCTGTTAAACCCCCCTCAACCAGGCCTACTTCTAGTTCACAAATGCTTACTCTGGCAGAAGATTTAATATCCTTAATTAGGGATCTCAATCTCACCCAGACAGGGCCTCTCAGCCCCCAGAGAAGAGACCTAGGGCAGAGCCCCCCGAGCCTGTGTCCTCTGATGATTCTGCGGATGACTCAGATATTACAGACCAGCCAGAGGCTCCTTTCTCCAATTATGAAGACTCAGATGCTGAAGAATCCATTCCAGCTGCTTCTCCACCAGAAGAATTCTCCTTTGGGGAAACCTTACATGCCATGCGAGAACATTTCCAATGGCAGCAACAGGATTTCTCAGACTCCAGAAAAAGACTTAGGACTTTTCTGCACCTTCCACAACACAGGCCCTTCGCTATACCTCCTGTCCTCCCTGTTGTGGACGATGCTTTTAATGATGTCTGCTCTGCACCAGATTCCTTACCTCCAGCCCCTGCCAAACCAGACAGATTTTACAGGGTACCAGACACGCATCATCACCTATACAAGGCCCCTCTTGCAGACCCCGAAACTATATCCCAGGGGCCTAAGGCAGTAGCCTCGACCACAGCAAAAACCTTATTCCTTCTGAAAGGGAAGCCAGGTCTTTAGACAGATGGGGCAAAAAAGTTTATACCTCAGCTACTCTCTCAGCTAGAGCTTTAAACTGTCAGTTTCACATGATACAATACCAAGAGTTTATGCTTGATCAGTTAACTAAAAAACTATCCTCTGACGACTCTATAGATAAGAAATATGTATTAGAAATGGTAAATAACATACAACAGGTTAGTAACCATTCCTTAAAATGTGGCTATGATGCACTGGAGGCTTCATTTAGATCAGCCATGACTGGCACAGTGATAAGAAGACATGCATGGCTGAAGGAACAAGTCTTACCGGATCATGTTAAAGCTAAGTTATTAGATGCTCCTATGGATAAGACCAGTTTGTTTGGTACATCTGCACAGCAGGTAATGAAGAAAATGGAAGAAAAGGCAAAATCTGTTCAAACGGTTAAAGATTTCTTGCAGGTTCAGCCCCCAAGGTTTAGCAGGAACTGGCCTGCCAAAAATTGGTCCTTTCCTGACTCCACAAGATCCCAAAGGGGCAGGAATAGACGTTCCAGAGGCAGAAACCAATCCAGAGGAGGTGCCTACAGAGGACGACAGTGGCAAGGTAATAACAGAGGCACAGACTCAGCCACTACCACTACAACAGCACAATCACAGTGACTTAACTCTACACCCGCCTACCAGGGAACAAATAGCAGCTCCATTAGGCGGAAAATTAACCTTATTTTTAAAGAACTGGCACTACATCACAAAAGACAAGTGGATTTTGCAAACCATAGACCAAGGTTACGGTTCCACTTTCACACTCTACCAGTCAAAAGAGGAATGCCAAACCTGCCTCCAAATCAAAAAACAGAAGCTCTACAGCAGATAATGCAATTAGTAAAGATGAGAGCTGTGGAAAGAGTGCCAATAACAGAACAAGGCAAAGGATTTTACTCCAGACTATTCCTAGTTCCAAGAAAGGAAAAAGTTGGAGACCTATTCTCGACCTGTCCACCTTAAATACATACATCATTGTCCCAAAATTCAAAATGCTGACCCTACAGCAACTTCTTCCCATGCTGGGCAAGGAGTGTTGGCTGGTAACTCTAGATCTCAAGGAGGCATACCTGCACGTCCCCATTCGACCAATTTGCAGAAGATACCTCAGATTTCTTGCAGGATCAGAGCATTATCAATTCTCAGCATTGCCCTTTGGCTTATCTACTGCGCCCAGAGTATTCACAAAATGCCTGGCATCAGTAATCGCCTACTGCAGACTACAGGGAATCCAAATTTATCCTTACCTGGACGACTGCCTGCTACAAGGGGACAACAAAAGCAAGCTGACAACAGATTTACAAAGGGTCATCTACTTGCTACAAGCACTGGGATACACAGTCAATTTACAAAAGTCAAGGCTGATACCATCCCAAACAAGGACATTCATGGGCGCGGAATTGGACACTGTAAAACAAATGGCATTCCTAACCGCAGAAAAACAAAAAGAACTCCCTCTCTACTTCTTGGCTCTAACAAAACAGAACAAGTTAACAGCAAGAAAAGTCCTTCAGGCCTTGGGCTACATGGCATCATGCATAATCTTGGTTCCACATGCCAGACTACATATGAGAAAACTACAGTGGTACCTAAGGAATTTATGGTCCCAACACAGGCACAGCCTAGAAGCGGAAATTCCACTAATCCCATGCCTAAAACAGGAGTTCCTATGGTGGGCACAAGCATGCCAGTCAAACCCAGGCCTACCCTTTCACAGCTATCAAGCAAGCCAGACCATCACAACAGACGCCTCAGACCTAGGATGGGGGGCTCACATGCTGGACAAATGTGTACAAGGATTGTGGACGAGGATCAACTCCACCTGCACATCAACCTAAAAGAAATGCTGGCAGTAAAACTGGCAATCCAAAATTTCAGACCATTTCTCAAAGAGGGCCATTTGATGATAAGGACAGACAACACCACAGTCATGTGGTACATCAACAAGCAGGGAGGCACTCATTCATACCCCTATGCAGAATGACTTTGGAGCTTTGGAACCTGGCACTCAGCTACAACATCCAGTTACAGGCAATATTTGTACCAGGAAAGGACAATACTCTAGCAGACATATTGAGCAGAACCACATCCGATGCCCACGAATGGATGCTACACCCGGACATCTTCAAGACCATCTCAAAGAAATGGGGGAGCCCACAGATAGATCTATTCTTCCCTCTCAATCACCAGCTCAAAAAATTCTGCACAAGGACATTCTACCCACTTGCATGGAAAGTGGATTCGCTCTCCTTCAGCTGGACAGGTCTAACAGCATATGCATTTCCACCTCTTCCTTGATAGACAAGGTATTACTAAAAATCAAGGAGGAACGTCCAAGGATAACCCTGATAGCTCCAAACTGGCCAAGACAACACTGGTACCCATTACTGAGGAGCATGTCTCGGGACAACATGTGGCCAATACCCATGATGCCTTTGATGTTAACTCAGAACAACTACAGCATCATGCATCCAAACCTAAAAACGTTGCAACTGACTGCATGGCACATCACATAGCAGCAACTAACCCAGAGCTTTCCCAAAGGGTTAAAGACATTATCCTTGAAGCCCGCAGACCTTCAACAAGAAGGAACTATGCAGGAAAATGGAAAAGGTTTGTCATTTGGAGCACTGAAAGAGGAAAAGATGTGTCAATTATAGATATGGCTAACATTTTGGAGTATCTGGCAGAGCTTCTACATACAGGCCTGTCCTATTCCTCCATCAAGATACATGCATCAGCTATTTCAGCAGAATACAGCTTTGATCCACCTGTCTTTTCACATCCTTTACTCAGGCAGTTCCTCAGAGGAATCAAGAATGTAAAACCTCCAAGGAAACCACCATTGCCAGCTTGGGATTTGAACTTTGTGCTAGAAAAATTGACACTCGCACCTTTTGAACCAGCAGCTACAGCGGACCTACAGCATCTATCGTGGAAAACTGCTTTCCTACTGGCAATAACCTCAGCAAGGAGGGTCTCTGAACTTCAGGCCCTAATGGCGGTACAGCCCTTCCTAATCTTCCACCAAGATAGAGTGTCCATGAGGACTAATCCTACTTTTATGCCTAAGGTGATATCCAGAGTGTCTTTAAACCAGGCAATCCACCTACCTACCTTCTTTCCCAACCCACAAAACAGAGGGGAAAGAATGCTGCATTCCTTGGATGTACATAGACAGTTACGCTACTACCTGGACAGAACAAAAGTAGCAGAAAACTGACCAGCTTTTTGTAGCCTATGCAACAGGAAGGGAAGGAAAAGCAATTTCCAAACAGACAATCTCCAAATGGATAGGAAATTGCATACGATTCTGTTACTCCTTCCATGGAAAACCAATTCCACAGAACATAAGGCCTCATTCTACAAGGGCAACAGCCACTACCACAGCCTTCCTACGAGGTGTGGCAACCAAGGACATTATTGAGGCGGCTACTTGGACCTCCGTGCATACATTTGCCAAGCATTATAATTTACCTTTGTACTCCAGATCCCGAGCAAGGTTTGCCACTGCTGTGCTGCAAGGGATCCTAACCACACCATAATCTAAATTTTTCCTCCTCCCTTAGTTGGCTATGGTATTCTACCCAGTTGTTATGACTGCAGATGCATCCATGAAGGACATAGTACAGTTTTGTACCTACCATAAATGTAGATGTCCGAACTGGATAGCATCTGCAGTCAGGATTACCCTCCCTCCTTCCCCTCTGTGGTACTCCTAGGGTATTTACCCTCTTGATAGCTAGCTAGTGGGGGGAGTCTCTTATGGTGTATTTGTTTGTATATATGTACATACATGCTTATTTTCTGAGTTTGCCTTCTATCCATTTTGGAAACATTGGCATTTATCCAAAAATTAGCCTTCCAGGAAGGGCAACTGGCATCTGGGGCAAGAAACACTGAAGAAAATGGCGTCGGCTGATGCTTTTATACCCGGAGACCAGCAGAGATGACGTCGGGTGAAGTGCGACATCAGCCGAAGCCGGACCCGGACTTTGGAATCCGGCCGACTGCAGGGCTGCCTGACGACAGGACAACCCAGTTGTTATGACTGCAGATGCTATCCAGTTCGGACATCTACATTTATGGTAGGTACAAAACTGTACTTTCCTCCAAGAGGTCCCACCAGATCCAGAACTTTACTCAAGGTTCTTTTTACTGCCAAAGGAAATAGGGGACTAGAGACCAGTTTTGGATCTCGGCAACTTAAACAGGTCAGTTTGACGCACCAAGTTTTGGATTGTCACGGTTCAGTCCATTCTCCCTTTTCTGGGCAAGGACGACTGTATATGCTCAATAGACCTTAGGGATGTGTACTATCATATATAGATGAACAGATGATCCAGAAGACACTTGCACTTCCGGCTGGGAACCTGTCATTGCCAGGCAATAATACTAGTGCCTTCAGCCAAATTTTACATGAGGATTCTACAGTGGATGCTAGCAGCACAGTGGTTGATAATTTACTAACCCATGTCCTCTCTAATACAAATCACCCACATATGCAGGAGAGATCTCTGGGGTGGATTCAGTCAGGCCAGGTTCTACAAGGCCATCTCTTCGTTCCTCCTCGGTCAAAGACCATAGTGACCATGGAAGCTTCCCAGTTGGGGGAGGGGGCACTTTCTGAGGAAAACCGTCCAAGGCACTTGGTCCTCTGAAGAGGCCAACTTGCATATCAATGTCCTAGAGATGAAGAGCAGTGCTTTTAGAGTTGCAGACCCTTCGGGATGCTCTCCCTTTGGGGAACGATTGCAATTCAAACAGACAGTATGTCAGTAGTTTGGTACATTAGCAAACAAGGAGGGAGCAGATCTTACCCCTTGTGTCAAGAAGTTTAAAAATGTTATAAATGAACAACCTCACTTCACATACAAGAAACATAAGAATTTCAAAAATATCTTGTGCTATAATGAGCAGCCTAAGATATGGTTCAGCAGTCAAATTAAAAAAAGGCACATATAATTGTGGAAATTGCAAATTTTGCATATATATTAACACTGATAAATTAGCTAGCAATAGAAATATAACACTAAAAGCATATGGGAATTGTAATACTGAGAACCTTGTATATGTGGCAATATGCATAACATGTGGCTCATATTACATTGGGAAAACAAATCAGAAATTAAAGTATTTGTAGCCATGTTTCAGAAATAAATACTAAGAACAAGAATGCTGTATATAAACATATTTCAGAAAATGGTGATAGTCATATGTTTAAATTTGCCATACTGGAAGTATGCATCTCCGAAATATGAGGTAGTGATGTTATATTGAAAACTGAAGTAGCAGAAATTAAGTGGATAATTAGGCTTAAAGCTCATATATTACCAGGTGTGAATGACATTGTCCCTTTAAAGCTTCGACTGAAACATAAGCATAATTGTGTTTAATTTACTTAATTAATATGCCATGTGACTGTTTTCAGGTATATAAGCTATCTTAATCTTGGTTTTAGTGTTTAACGCCTGAGGAAGCCTCTAGGGCAAAAGATTTTAACTTGTGTTTGTACTGGAAATAAATGCTTACATACATAAAAACATTTCAAGCACTGGCATTAATGCCCTTCTAGCTTGCCAATATACCAAAACACTTGATGTTCTTCGTGTTTCACTGCTGCAGTCCTAACCATTGTGTTATCCATGCTGTGGTAGTCCTCAGTCAGTCCGAATACCAGAGTCAAGGTTTTGTGCGTCAGCTGCTATCGCTTGCTGGGTGACTTCAGGTTGTCCGAGCTATAAAGGAGAGCAAGTGACGCCATTACCACCGTCTTTCTTGCCGTGGAGCCCGTAGCAGAAACAATTTGCAGCACTGCTAATCGGCTCATGTTCTTCGTGTTTCACTGTTGCAGTCCTCACATATGGATTAACCCGAATACCAGAGTCCTTGGTATATGATGTCGGCTGCCGACAGTTGTAACACTGATGTCAGAACATCAGGTATAAAGGGAGGCAGCTGACGCTATTTCCCCTGTCTTTCTTGCCACGGAGCCCGAAGCAGTTGCAATTCGCACTAGTGCCGGTCGGCCGTTTGCCTTCGTTTTGTTTTCCGACTACCAAGTTGAAGACGCCTTCAGATAAGTACCCTGTTGGGAATCCTCTTTTTTTGCTTTAATGAATGTCAGATAAAGTTAATAACTGTCTTGCCTGTGGAAAACATATTCCGCACCGTGATTTCTATTCCTATTGTATAAGTTGCTTGGGCCTTGAGCACGACGTCCCGAACTGCAATCTTTGTGCTTCTTTTAACTCGCGTACCATACACCATAGAGCTAAGATTTTGTATAAGCATTTTGGAGTCTGGCCTAAGTTCATCAGTATGGCGTCTTCTGGTCTCCCGACTTCGGATATACCTAGGAAACACAAAAACAAGGACCGCGACAGGCCTAGGGTTAAATCTGCTGACGATGCACCACTGAAATTGGTCATCAGCACAGTGGTAGTCAGTGAGATGCTTTCGCAGCCCCTGCAGTCCGCAGATTTTCAGCCGCAAGCCTCTGCCGAGACATTTACGGAGTCCTCCAGGCCACAGGCTGCTATTTTGTCTTCAGACCCTCCGCCTGTCGCCACCTCAGATGGGTCCAGAGCTGCTTTGCAGGCACCAGCTTCTGACGCCTCTTCTTTTTGACATGAGACCAGAACCAGACCGACTACCTTAGTTCAGACTTATGCAGTTGCTAGGCCTCCCGAGTCCCTCCAGATTGCTAGTAAACCTTCCAGCCACAAACCTTCACACAAGCAGGTGTCTGCCTCCCCTCCTGTGCCTCAGTCCCCAGTTGGTAAAGATGGCTGGTGATCTTCTTTCCTTGATTAGGGGCTCTCATGCCCTCCTTTCGAAGAGGGCTAGGGAATTATCTCCTGGAGTTTTGTCTGTCGCAGATTCTGAGATTTCCAGTATGTCTGCTGGTGAAGAAGGAAATTCTCAACTTTTTTCTGGCTTTGAGGATTCTGATGCTGAGGACTTTTTCCCTTCTGCCACCCCTCCAGAAGATTTTTCCTTTCGGGATACTTTGAATACCCTTAGGGAGCATTTTAAATGGGAATGTCAGGATTTTCCACAGTCTAAGAAAAGAATCAGGGATTTTTTTAATTTGCCACAGCATAAGCCTCTGGCTATACCTCCAGTTTTGGAAGTTGTGGATGATGTTTTCATGGAAAATTCTTTAACTCCTAATTCTGTTCCTCCTGCACCCAGAAAACCGGATAGGTATTACAGGGTTCCTGAATCTCATCAATTCCTTTTTAAACACCCTTCTGCTGATCCAGAAATTATTTCTCAAGGGCCCAAGGGTGTTAAGGCTACTATTGCTAAAAACCCTGTGCCTTCTGATAAGGAGTCTAGGGCCTTGGACAGTTGGGGTAAAAAAAGTCTATACCTCTGCAACTCTTGCCATTAGATCCGTGAATTGTCTTTTTCACATGCTTAAGTATCAGCAGCGTACTTTAGAGGCTATTAAGGCTAAACTTGGAGATATTCCCTCCATGACGGAGAATAAAGATTTACAAGACTTACTGAATTCTACCACTTTAGTTAATAAGCATTCACTTCATTGTGGTTTTGACACTTTGTAGGCTTCCTGCAGGGCAGCAGCCAATGGTTCTGTAATTAGAAGGCATGCTTGGCTCAGGGAGCCGCCTCTTTCTGAACCTGTTAAGTCTAAATTGCTGCATATTCCTTTGCACAAGGACAATCTTTTTGGTAATAAGGCTGAGGAGGTACTGAAGAAGTTGGAGGATAAGGCAAAATCTATGCAAGCTGTAAAAGATTTCCTTCAGGTTCAGTCTCCTTGGTTTAGTAGGCATTATCCTTCCAAGAATTGGTCTTTCCCTGATCCTGGCAAGCAGGGTCGCTCAAGCCCTAGGGGTTTCAGATCTTCCAGAGGGCATGCTTCTGCCCCTCAAAGGGCTAAACAACAACAGCATTCTTCTTCTGCTAAATCAAGGAGTTCTAAGCCAGCTTCCCAAAGCAAACATTCTCAGTGACTCCGGTCTTCTTGTGCCTACCTCTGTGGGCCCTGGGTTTCCTTTGGGAAGGTTATCCATGTTCGCGGAGGTATGGTCTACCATCACAGATGACAAATGGGTGCTCAGTATAGTAAACCAAGGTTACAAGTTTTACTTTCACACCTTCCGTGTTTTACAAGGGTTCCCAGACATACCCGGAACTCTCAGGGCAGAGGTAGAAACTCAAATTTCTTCTTTACTGACTATGGGGGCTATAGAGCCAGTTCCTGCAAATCAGGCAGGCTTAGGTTTGGCGCCCTAGTCTGCATCTGTCTGTGCTAAACACTTTTCTGGTGATTCTCAAATTCAAGATGCTTACCCTTCAACAGTTGCTTCCAATACTGGGCAAGGATTCATGGCTAGTAACTTTGGATCTCAAGGAGGCTTATCTGCACATCCCAATAAGGGAAAGTTGCAGGCAGTTCTTTCCCTTCAGGTCTGGGGAGAAACACTTTCAATTCTCTGCATTGCCCTTTGGCTTATCTACTGCTCCCAGAGTTTTTACCAAGTGCCTGGCTCCAGCTATTGCTTTTTGCAGGCAGAGAAACATTCAGATTTATCCTTACCTGGACGACTGTCTCATTCAAGCAAACTCCCCAGAACAACTTGAAAAGGATTTGGATTTCGTGAAGAACACTCTCACCTCTTTGGGTTACACTCTCAATGAAAAGAAGTCAAAGTTGGTTCCTACAAGTGAGATGGTTTTCCTGGGAGCGAGTCTGAATACAGCCACCCAGATGGTATTACTCCGTCAACAGAAGCAAGAAGATCTTTCGGCTTACTTCAGGAAATTGGCAAGCATGACCCAGCTCTCTGCAAGACAGTTCCTGCAAGCACTGGGGTTCATGGCTTCATGTGTTGTGATGATCCCATATGCAAGGCTGCATATGAGAAAACGTCAGTGGTACCTCAAAAATCTTTGGTGTCAACACACACAGGACTTGGATTTGATTCTTCCCCTGATTCCCTGTCTACAAATGGAGTTCCTCTAGTGGGCGACAGCCTGTTCTCAGAACAAGGGTCTGCCTTTCTGCCCACCACCTGCCAGACTCTCGCCACGGACGCCTCGGATGTTGTATCCTTCATCTGGAAGGCAGGGGCATACAGGGAACTTGGAGCAGCCAGCAGATTCATCTGCACATAAACTTAAAAGAATTGATGGCAGTGCAGCAGGCCTTGCTGGCTTTCAAGGACCTATTCTACCCAGACAATACCACAGTCATGTGGTACATCAGTAAGCAAGGGGGGACTCACTCTCACCCCTTGTGCAGACAAAGCATGAGACTATGGTCCATAGCAGCATCCATGGACTTACATCGTATAGCCCAGTATCTCCCAGGGAGGCTAAACTCCTTGGCAGATCATTTGAGCAGACATGTTCTGGATCCTCATGAGTGGCAACTGAACAAGGACATTTTCCACCACATCACTCATGATTGGGGCACCCCACAAGTGGATCTTTTCTCCTCTCACACCAATCATCTCATTCCAATCTTCTACACCAGGGAATTTCACAACAAAGCTTGGTGGACGCATTGTCCTTCCCATGGACACATCTCTCAGTTTATGCATTCCCTCCTCTACCTCTTCTTCCCAGAGTGCTGCTAAAGATAAGGGACAAAAATACGAAGGCTATTCTGATAGCATCAGATTGGCCCAGGCAGCATTGGTATTCCCTCATTCGCAGCCTTTCACAGGCTCAGCCTTGGCATCTTCCCCTGGTACCAGATCTGTTGGTTCAGGGAGGGGAAAGTTTCTTCATCCTCATCTTCAAACTATGCATGTAACTGCCTGGCTAATACTTTAAATCTTTCCCAACAAGCGGTCAAAGTTCTTCATGAGGCCAGGAGGCCTAGCACCAGAAAATCCTATGCAGATAAATGGAAGAGATTTTGCTCTTGGATGCTGGCTAAAGAAGAAGACTCTTCTTATCCTTCTCTTTCACTCATTCTTGACTATCTAGCAGGTTTGCTTAATGGTGGACTTTCATTTTTCTTCAATCAAAATTCAGGCTTCAGCAATTTCGGCTCATTGTTCTTTTGAGCAACCTTTTTTTTCTCACCCCTTGATGAAACAGTTCCTGAGGGGAGCTAGTAATCTTAGACCTCCCAGAAGAGCTCCTACTCCTGCTTGGGATCTTAATTTTGTCCTGGAAAAACTTACTGTGCCTCCCTTTGAACCAGCTGCCTCTGCAGATTTGAAGTTTCTATCCTGGAAGACTGCTTTCATTTTAACTATTACTTCAGCTAGAAGGGTTTCTGAGCTGCAAACCTTAATGGCAGTAGAACCTTTCATTATTTTTTCACTCCGATCGAGTTTCTCTGAGAACTAATCCCTCCTTCATGCCCAAGGTCGTTTCCAGTTTAACCCTTAACCAGTCTATTCACCTGCCTACATTTTTCAGCAACCCCCAAAATAAATGGGAAAGGATTCTGCACTCTCTTGATGTGCATAGACAGCTGAGATTTTACTTAGGACTAAATCCTTTCGAAAATCTGAACAGTTGTTGGTTAGTTTTGCTCCTGGGACTCGGGATAAAGCTATTTCAAAACAAACCATCTCCAAATGGATTGCTCATTGTATTTACTTTTGTTACCTGCAGCATGTGAAGTTTCCCCCTCTGGGTATTAGGACCCATTCTAATAGAGCAGCCTCTACCTCTGCAGCCTTTCTGAGAGGTGTGCCTACTAAGGACATTTTAGAAGCAGCTACTTGGTCTTCTGTCCATACTTTCACAAAGCATTACAATCTACCTTTCTTTTCTAAATCTAGGGCTGGTTTTGCCTCTGCAGTTTTGCAGGGCCTTCTTACCAACCCTTAATCTGTTGTCCTTCCTCCACCCTTTGTCTTTTTCCTGGACTTTGGGAATCAACCCATATGCGAGGACTGCAACACTGAAACACTAAGAACATTGTACAGTTGTGTATACTTACCATAAATGTAGATGTTCAAGTGTATTCACTGTTGCAGTCCTGGTTTCCCACCCTCCATTCCCCCCCTTTTTTTCCCCTAAGGCACAGACCATTTATATTTTTATTTTTTGTATGACATGTGTCCAGGGTGCTACCTTCCTAGGGTAGCCTTCTTTTGGGGGCTTCTGACAGTTAAGGCAAGAAAAACTAAGGAAATGGCGTTGGCTGCCTTCCTTTATACCTGATGTTCTGACATCAGTTTTACAACCGGCGGCAGCCAATGTCATATACCAAGGACTCTGGTATTTGGGGCGTCTGAGGGCTACCGGGAGCCGAATATTCCATATGTGAGGACTGCAACAGTCAATACACTCTAACATCTACATTTATGGTAAGTGTACACAACTGTACTTTTCCAGATTTTGAACTTCAGCTGAAAAAGTCTAAAGCTATGTACCCTATTGGGGATCCTTTCTTTTTCTTGCACTAACCGATGTCCAAAAAAGTCAATAACTGTCTCGCCTGTGGAAAGCAAATATCACACAGAGACGTCCATTCTTACTGAGTCATTTGCTTAGGCCCAGATCACGATGTACCGCACTGTCGGTTCTATGCCCTCTTTAACGCTAGAACTATTCATCGTAGAGCTCTGTTTGTAACCATATATTTCTGTCTTCAGTCTCTGATTACCGATATGGCATCAGTCAGTCAGCAAACTGCCGATCTTCTGAAAAAAGGTAAGAATAGAGACAGACCACATAAGGCCAAGCCTTCTGATGACACCACCACTAAAAGGGTCATCAGTTCTTTGGAATTCAGTGAGGTGCTTTCGCAGCCCCTGATGCCTGACTTGATTACTTTGCAGGCCTCTACCGAGACCCTTTCGGAGTCCTGTATGCCACAGAAAACTGCATAGTCTAACAAGCCTTCAGCTGTCTCTGCCTCAGTTGGGTCCAGAGCCTTTACGCAGGCACCGGCTTCCGAGGATACTGCTCGCACTTCGGAATTCACTTCAAGGCCTTCGCCCTCTATTCCGGCTAACACACCAATAGCAACAAGGGATACTCTTCATGCCGGACTTAAAGCTACTCCAAATAAAACAGCAAAAAGTATCTATTCCACTACTACTCCCCCTTCTTAAACTAGAATGCTTAAAATGGTGGAGGATCTCATCACTTTCATCCAGGGTAATCAGGCCACACCAGCCAAAAGGAGAAGGGAACCTTCTCCAGACATCCATTCAGATTTAGACTCGGAGGGATCTGACTCCTCTGTTTTTGAAGAGGAGCATTCTCTTACTGCCTATGAAGACTCAGATGCAGAAAATTCTATTTCTTCTGCATCACCTCCTGAGGACTTTTCCTTTGGGGAAACCCTCCACACCCTCAGGGAACACTTCCAGTGGGAATCAATGGATTACCCTCAATCCAAGAAAAGACTGAGAGTTTCTGGACCTGCCCCAGCACAGGCCTCTGGCCATCCCACCCATCTTGGAGGTGGTAGATGATGTTTACCAAGAATTCAGCCTTACCCCTGACACCCTTCCACCTGCCCCCAGAAAACCTGACAGATATTACAGAGTACCTAACTCACATAGATTCCTCTACAGAAATCCTGTAGCAGATCCAGAGGTGATTACTCAGGGACCTAAGGGAGCTGAGGCTACCTCTGTAAAGAATCCTACTCCCTCAGACAAAGAATCCAAGGTACTGGACAGATGAGGTAAAAAAAGTATATACCTCTGCAACTTTAAGTATAAGGGCTCTCAGCTGTTAGTTCCATATGTTAAAATGTCAGCAGCATACTTTGGAACTTTTGAAACAGAAAATGTCTGCTTTTCCAGATTTTGCCAATAATAAAGAGATAGCAGAATTACTGCACTCTTCATCTCAGCTAGCAAAGCACTCCTTGCTGTGTGGATTTGATGCCCTAGAAGCTTCTAGCATTGCAGCAGTGACAGGATATGTTATCAGAAGATATGCATGGCTGAAGGAACAACCTCTCCCTGATCATGTCAAAGTTAAAATCATGGATGCACTTTTTGACAAAGACCGCTTGTTCAGACACAAAACTGAAGAGGTACTTAAAAAGATGGAAGAGAAAACAAAATCGATGCAGACTGTTAAAGATTTTCTTCAAGTACAGTCTCCTAGGTTCAGCAGAAATGTTCCCTCTAAATACTGGTCCTTTCTTGCACCACACAGGCAGGCACAAGGCAAAACCCACAAGGACAGACCCACTAGGACTAAAACTCAGGGCCAGCAAAGATCAAAACAGTGCCCCCCCCCCCAAACACTATAGCAGGGAGTTCAAAAACAACCCTGTATGGAAAAAAACTTTCAGTGACTACCTTTCCCATCTTTGCCTGCCTCCACCACAACAAAAGCTCGGAGGAAGGCAGTCTCTAGGCAGAGAAAATTGGAACTCTATAACAAAAGTTAAAGGAGTCTTAAAAATCATTGCTCAGGGGTACAAATTCAATTTTCAAGAACAACCACCTCCAAGAGGGTACCCAGACCTACCTCCAAACCAGTGGGTAGAAGCACTAAAACAAGTGCAAAACCCAATATCCCTAGGGGCAGTAGAAACCTGTACCTCCAGAGCCAGTTGCAAAAGGATTCTATTCCAGACTATTCCTTGTTCCCAGGAAAGAGGAGACTTGGCGTCCCATCCTGGACCTATCCTTTCTCAATACCTTCCTGGTAATCCCAAAATTCAAAATGCTTACCTTACAACAGTTTCTACCAATGCTGCCAAACAAAGCTTAGATGGTCACCTTAGGCCTAAAGGGTACTTACCTGCACATCCCAGTAAGGGAATCATGCAGAAAAGTCCTGCGCTTCAGAGCAGGATCACTACACTTTCAATTCTCTGCTTTGCAATTTGGCTTATCTACTGCTCCCAGGGTATTCACCAAATGTCTAGCTCCTGCCATTGCTTTTTTGCAGGCAAACAATGTACATATTTACCCTTACCTGGATGACCATGTCATCTAGGCAGACTGCAAGGAACTGCCCCTACAGTACCTCTCATTTGTAAAAATCCCACTCGCCTCTCTGAGGTTCACTATCACCGAAAGGAAATCAAAACAGACACCTACCCAGAAAAATCCTATTTCTGAGAGCCTTACTGGACACAAAACAGCAAATGGCCTTTCTGTCCCCAGAAAAACAAAGTTTCCTACCAAAATACTTCACTACTCTGGCCTCCGAAACCCAGCTTTCTGCCGGAAAGTTCATACAAGCTCTAGGGTACATGGCCTCATGCATCCTCCTGGTACCTCTGGCCAGACTACACATGAGGAAAATTCAGTGGTACCCAAAGAACCTATGGTGTCAACACTGACAACCTCTGGACACCTCCCTGTCTGTGATCCCTTGCATAAGATCCGAGTTCCTCTGGTGGGCCCGGGCCTGTCCTCTGAACAAGGGACTTCCATTCACCCTCCATCCATCAGACCAGACCATATCTGTAGATGCCACACACAACAAACAGTTCAGAAAAGGTAAAGCACAAACATAGTCCAAGTCCAAGTATAAAGCCAGCTCTTTATTTTCGATCTGGTACCTCGGCCTTTCGCCTTCAAAGGATCACAGAAACAGTGCATATTATCAAGGTATAAATACACATTTTCTTAATAATATAATTAATCTTAATTAACAAAACCATCTGAGATAGTCAGTTTAAACAATTCCATTCATTTAAAGGAACATTCATAGTTACACCAAAAGTAACTTTCTTAATGATTTCTAAGTGAAATTTCCATTTGATTTTACTTAAAAATATTTACTTATAAATATTTAAAGATAGAAATAGTCAATACAAACAATAAATCTTGCTTATAACATTATTTATAAATTAATTATAAATATGTCACTGAATAAATCCCTACAAATAATTGTATAATATCAATATTACAGACACTACATAGTATGAACATTTATATTCATTTCAACACTTAGATGCTTAATTCCAAATTTAGTCCGCCAGGTTTTAGAGTATTGTATTTAAGAATCATTTTTGTTTCTAGTTCTAGTAATTTTTGAATGAACATCCCCCCACTTTCAAGATAAAATGGCTTTCCTAAGATACAAAATTTTAGGCTATTAGAGCAATCACCATGATGGTCAAAAAAATGTTTGGCCACGGGACTGAATTCACTTTTATTTCTTATGTCCCTTAAATGTTCAAGTATACGAACTCGAACCATTCTTTTAGTCTGCCCTATGTACCATACATTTTTACGTGAACAACCCAATATATATACAACTCCCACTGACCTACAATTAAAGTAAAATCTAGGGGAGAATGATATCCCATTAATTTTACTTAGGTTTATAACCTTTACACAGATACTATAGTGGCCACAAGGATGCGTACCTATAGGAAGATCTAATCCATCATCTCCTTTCACAAAATTATAGTTTAATAGTTCTTTTAAATTTTTCCCCCTCTTATAAGAGAAGGTTACATGTTTAGGAAATAAATGACCTATATTTTCATCTTCATTAATGAGATGCCAGTATTTCCTTATCAATTTTTCAATTTCATCCGATAGAGGGGAAAACTTAGTCACATAAAATAGCTTTTCTTCCTCCATCCCATTAATAATATTCTTATAAGTATCATAGTTAATATTAACCGAACTTTTATTAATTTTCCGATATTCACTATCAATGACCCCCAGAATTTTGTTCTTACTCATTCTCAAATGATCTATATTATATCCTCTCTCAATTAGCCTTAGCTCAACCTTATTTAACTCTCTATGTCTTTCATTTAGATCACTAGTGTGGTCAGAGATCCTTTTAAATTCCCCTAAGGGTAATGAACGTACAAGATGTCCAGGATGCATGCTCTCAGCATGTAAGAACATGTTGACAGAGGTGTCTTTTCTGAATGGCCTATATCCAATATTTCCCTCATTCTGATATAGTGTTATATCTAGGAAATTAATCTCTTCCCTACTATGTTCAAAAGAGAAGGTCAAACCATGGCTATTCTCATTTAATGTATCAAAAAATTCCAAAATATCACCCTTACAGATTAAAAAGAGATCATCAATATAACGTTTATAAGTAACAACATTCTTTTTATAAAAGGAACTAGGGTAAATGAATAATTTCTCAAAGTAACCCATATATACAATGGCATATGAGGGTGCAAAAGCAGCCCCCATAGCCGTTCCTTTTAATTGCAAAAATAATTTATTGTTAAAGCAAAAATAATTGTGCGTAAGGCTAAAGTCTAGTAGTTGAATCAGAAACATAGTTCTGGGTCCATCACCTAGCATCTCAAAAACTGCATCCAACCCCCATCTTCTATTGATGTTAGTATATAAAGATTTCACATCAATTGTCACCCAATAGTAGTCATTACACCATTTGATATGAGAAAGTTCATTCAATAGATCTTGAGTGTTAGAGATATGTGCCATCACTTTACTTAAATGTTTTTTTTAGATGAAAATCCAGAAACAAGTTAACATTACTTAAAAATGAACCTATTCCTGACACTATTGGCCTGCCGGGGGGTTTAGTTAGATTTTTATGCACCTTAGGTAGAACATAAAAAAATGGGTGTCAATGGGTTTTTAACATATAGTTTACAAACATCATTGTGACTAAAAAATCCCAAGCGTCCCCCTCTTTCCAGCAGGTTCAATAAATCAGCATTAAATTCAGTTACAGGATTCTAAACTTTTATATTCATCTTCACTATGACGCAAATCATATACCATTTCACAATAAAAAGTTTTATTTGTGATAACCCAGTTGCCCCCTTTATCTGCACATTTGAAAATAAATTCCTTTTTAACATTCATCAAACTTTTTAAAGCATTCCATTCATTTTTAACTAGATTATATTGTTTTTGACTGTTATAAAACTTTTTCATTAATAACGTCAATTCCCTAAATATAATCTTGAAAAACATAGCAATCACAGGAACTTTTATATTTGGTGTGAATCTGTTATTAGAGGCTAACTTTGGTAACATTAGCTTTCCGTAACCTGTAAAAAAAACTTTCAGCACTTTCATCATTGTCATCCATATTAGACACATCTTCATCTATGGAACAGCAGTCCGTATTCTCATAGTCATATACAGACAAGTTTAACAAATTAATATCAACATCATCTCTAAAATAATTTTCATCAACAGTACTATTTACAGTGTTGGTAGTGTCATTAGAAAAATATACTTTTAAGTACAGCTTTCTTAAGAAACATTTCAGCTCCATATATAAATCCCCAAGTGAGGGAAAGAAAGTAGGCACAAACTTACTACCTTTCAGTAATACTGATTTCATGTCCTCACTGAGAAATAAATCGGACAAATTAATCAAACAAAGAGATCGTTCATTGGACACACTCACATTCCTATTCTTTGAAACGGTTTCTTCCCTTTTGGCCGTTTCTCCCTCGACCCGATTTGTTGCTCTGAAAGGAACTGTCATTTTTGGAAGAATTTACACCGCCATTTGTACCCTCAGTCTCAGCATTCCTATTATCAGTAAAGTCTGCAAAAGTAAAGTTTTTTAGACCAAAAGTACTTTTTTCACGCTCCCCCGATGACGCAGACACACTCCGCTGCCTAGAAGAGTTTCTCCTGACCTTTGACCTGCTGCGCGTTGTTTCACATTGCCAGGAAAAGAGTACACCAGTTTCGTGATCTTTCATATCACGTAGCAGTTTATTTCTCTTCCGCTGTAGGATGTAATTTTCTAATTTAGACACCTTTTCTTTAATTTTGGTAAATTGCACCCTAAAACAGGACTCCTTCACCACCTCGTCCTGTAGGTGCATAATTTCACTTTTAAGCTTATCATGTAACCTTTGGTTCCGTTTCACTAGAATACGGAGCCATTTAGTAGTGCATTCTAGTGACGCTTGTTTCCATTCATCTAGCAGGTCATGCTCATCCTCAGAAAAAACAGTTGCAGGCAGCTTGTCAATGCGTAATCCTCTAGGTGTTAAATTCAAATTGATATATTTTTCCAACAAACGTGTCGAGAAACAAAGCAATTTCTTTGGTCATATCTGTAGATGCTTTGGACATAGCCTGGGGCACCCACCTAGAAGGCAGATGCGCCCAAGGTCTTTGGGATGCACAAACACTACCCTTGCACATCAACTAAAAGGAAATGATAGCAGTACAAAACACTGTGGCATCCTTCAAACCCCACCTCAGATCAGGGATTCTTCTCATAAAAACAGACACCATAGACATGTGGTACAACAACAAACAGGGAGGGACTCAATCTTACCCCCTGTGCAGACTAGCCATGAACCTGTGGCTAGCAGCCTCATCCATGGAACTACCTCTTATAGCTCAATACCTACCAGGCATCAACAACACCCTGACAGACCACCTAAGCAGACACCTGCTAGACCCACATGAATGGCAAATCCACAGAGACATTTTCCTGCAAATTACCCACAAATGGGGACCCCCCCCCAGGTAGACCTCTTTGTATCTCATTTAAGTCACCAAGTACAGAAATTCTGCACCAGGGAGTACCATCACCTGGCCTGGAAGGTCGATGCCATAACCTTCCCTTGGAATACTCATTGCTCCAGATTGGCCCAGACAGCATTGGTACACACTGCTGTGCAGCCTATCTCACCAGCCCCCCTGGCAGCTAACTCTGATACCTCACCTACTATTCCAGGAGGTGGGGAGGGACAAGGCTGCACCCAGACCTTCTAGGCACTCAAGTTCTCAGCATGGCTTATTCTGCCAAAACAAACAAGGAATCTATGCTAAGCAAGCAAGTTCTTGACATCACAAAAGCCAGAAAGCCCAACACTAGAAAATCTTACACTGGAAAATGGGAAAGATTCTGCTCCTGGAGCCAGTCCAAGGGGGCAGACATACATTTGCCCTCCATTCCTCTTATTCTAGATTATCTTGCTGAGCTTCTTAATAAGGGTATCTTTTTCCTCCGTAAAGATCCATGGCTCTGCCATCTTGGCACACTTTGATACAGAACAGCCATTGTTCTCCCACCCTCTTATCAAACAATTCCTTAGAGGAGCATCTAATACTAGGGCTCCCAGAAGACAGCCACCCAGCATGGGACCTGAACTATGTTTTAGAAAAGCTTACTCTGCCTCCCTTCGAGCCTGCAGCATCCTCAGAACTAAAGTACCTCTCTTGGAAGACTGCCTTTCCCCTGGCTATTACTTCAGCCAGAAGAGTGTCAGAGCTTCAAGCCTTAATAGTCATTGAGCCATTTATCATCTTCCATGCAGACAGGGTCTCTGAGAACCAATCTCTCCTTCATGCCAAAGGTGGTTTTGGATGTTACTCTCAACCAGGCCATCCACCTGACCGCCTTCTTCCCTAACCCTCAGAACAAAGGGGAAAGGATGCTGCATTCCTTAGATGTGCACAGGCGACTCAGATTTTATCTGGATTCTACAAAGACATTCAGGAAAACTAACCAGATCTTGGTCAGCTTTAAAACAGAGGCAACCAATATCCAAACAGACCATTTCCAAATGGATAGCACACTGCTTCCAGTTTTGCTACTCCTTGCATGGAAAACCACTCCCTAGGACCATCAGAGACCATTCCACTAGGGCAACCTCTACTTCCACAGCATTCCTTGGAGGGGTACCCACCAAGGACATCCTGGAAGCTGCCACATGGACTTCAGTCCACACCTTCACCAAACATTACCATCTGAAACTATTCTCAAAAGTTAGGGCTGGGTTTGCCTCTGCAGTTCTGCAGGACATGCTCAGCCAGTCTTAGGTTTCTATTAACCTTCCACCCTTCTCCTCAGCTTTGGGAATCTTCCCAATGGTTAGGACTGCAACAGTGAAACATGAAGAACATAGTACAGATGTGTACACTCACCATAAATGTAGATGTTCATGTGTGTTCACTGGTGCAGTCATGCTTTCCCTCCCTTCTTCCCCCTGAAATCTGCTTTCCTTAGAGAGAGACATATTTCTTTGGGGGTCTCTGACCCCAGGACTACTAATAATTATTGAAATTGGACTTCTTTGGTTGGTTAAGGCAAGAAAAACTGAGGTAATGGTGTTGCCTGCTCTCCTTTATAGCTCTGATGACCTGACGTCACCCAGCAAGCGACAGCAACCGACGCACAAAGCCTTGACTGGTATTCGGACTGACTGAGGGCTAATCACAGCATGGATAACCCAATGGTTAGGACTGCAGCAGTGAATACACCCGAACATCTACATTTATAGTAAGTGTACACAACTGTACTTTACAGGTGGTAATAGATCTGTTTTCAACATACGCATGCTGATGTATGGTTTTGAGTTCCAACCTATTCTGTTTTGACAATAACTTATCTAATATTACCTTTTCCATTATTTTTTCCACAAAATAAAAGTAGAATTAATAGTCTATATGACTCTGGATTTGTCCTACGCCCCTTTCCCTTAAAAATGGGTTAATGCTTGTGGTTCCAGTGACTTAGTTTTTTTGTTTTATTTTATCATTATGAAGTCAATTGGATTCGCTGGTGGTTTATTCACTTGTTCTGTGTGGAAGTCAGGTGTGATAGCAGACAAGCTGAACATGAGCATTCTTCTACATCACGAGAGGTCTCAACAAGAATGTGATGGAAATGATTTTTGCTTTTCACTTAAACAACAAATGCAGCAGCTGCTTAGCCCTGATCCCCCCATGGGGAATCACTGAGGGATGCTCTACTTCACGATTTGCTCCATGGTCTAATTTGCCTACCCACCAATCCTGCTAATTCTGAAATTGCTCTTCAGCATAGCAGCATTCTGTAGGAAAGTCATCCTCATTGCACCCTACTGGCCTCGACAGATTTGGTTTCCCCTTCCTTTGGCCTCACTTCCTTCACCAACCTTAGATTCTGGATCCATTTGATAATCACACCAATACTATAATGCAGGAGTAGTCCAAATATAGGAAAAAACAAACAAAACCATGTCAAAAATCGAACTGGGTCCAGTACCACACCACCTGTTTCATCGGACAGGCATGATCTATCTAGACATACCAAACCTCAGGCTAACAGCCTGTCTTCTCATTACATTACGAAGTAATGCATCCTTTCCTCCTAAGGTGGTGTCAGAATCCAATATCAATCAGTCCATTAATTTGCCAGTTTTCTTCCCCAAATTTAGTTAAAAAGGTGAATATATGATCTGATGTCTGTCTTCACTTTATCCTTCACTGAGGGTTCAGTTCTGAACTTCAGAACCGACTCTGCTATTATTCCAGCTCACACCTTCCAAAACCTCTCGAGCTAAGCTCTACCCATAATGCTCCTCACAAGATTACCCCTGATCTTGTTTGCTGCTTCATAGTGCCAGATGCTTTCTCTCTTCCAACTCTCGAGCTTTAAAAAAATGTAACTCTTTTTAACTCTTTTTGTTCATCAATAAGACCACTTTCTTTACTTTTTCTTCTACCCGCTCCTCTTTTTGATTGTTATTGTGTGTGTGTGTGTGTGTGTGTGTGTGTGTGTGTGTGTGTGTGTGTGTGTGTGAGATAACTTTTATTATCTACCGTTTTCAGTAATCTTTCAAGTAACGTTGGTACCTTTCCCTTTTCCCTCCTTACCTTATGGTGTTCCGGATCTATATTAGATCTTTGAATGCTTAGGTTGTCGAATGCCGAAACGTTGACACCTAAATGCCGAATTCTAATAAATGTGACAGGCCAATTATGCAAATTTTTTCCCAGGGAAAAATTTTGCGTGGCCAACAAAAAAAAATAAAACCCCTCTAAAACCCTAATCAAGTGGGGAGCTTCACCCCCCTCCCCCAACTAAATGTACCAACTCCGAGATCACTCTATATTGGGGAAAAGGGCAAATCCCTGATGATGGCTAAGTAAATTTTTTCCCAGGGAAAAAATGTGCATAATTGGCTTGTTGCATTTATTAGACTTCAACGTTTAGGTGATGACATTTCGGCATTCGTCAACCTAAGTGTTCAAAGATTTAATATAGACCTAGTATTCCCTAAGTACCATAGCTGGTACTCCCTTTCTGACTTAAACCATTGGCTTCTTTACCAGGAAAAAAAAAACTTCTCTCTAGTTTTTCTAGGTGTGTGTATGTGTATGCGTGTGCGTGCGCATGTGTGTGTGTGTGTGTGTGTGTGTGTGTGTAAGAGGTTGTTCTTGTTATAGTTATGGCTAACAAACCCGTTCAGGGGACTTCAGGCTTTAAAAGGTGCCAAAAATGTGACAGAAAGCAACCTTACTCTGATGGACACACACTGTGTTTGTCTAGGAATTATTCATTTACAGGAAGACTGCAATGTGCCACAGTTTTAGCCATCGAGCTTTAATTGATGGAAGAAATAAACTTATTCTGGAAGGTCTTCTCAAATAAGACTTCAAGGCCTTATCTGCTTCCAAAACAGAGGCAAGCTCACCTGCTTCTTCTACTTTATCATCGTCTAGTAAATCAAAGAAAAGAAACCACTCAGTTCCGGCATGCTTGTTGGAACCACCTACTAAATTGGCTAAGACCCCCATCGTTCTTGGAGTCCCCTCAGCACCGATGGGCCAACCAACTCAATCCTTTGGACCTTTGGTACCCATTTTGGAACCAACTACTTTGGCGCCAAAACCTTTGATGCCTGTTCCTACATTGACCACTTCAGCTCCAATGTCAGTAGCAGACTCATCAAAGGAATTTTCGTTCAAATCTTTGCCACTCACTAAATATTCACCTTCAATCAATCCCTTTGTGGACTACATTCCCAGTCCTTTCTTGGAGAGGCATCCACCCAGATCTCCTTGAGTATCTTTGGTCTGATCCACCAAGAGCCTAACTGAATCTGATAATCTGATATTGCCAATCTTCATTCATTCTTGACTGATGGGTTTGGTTCCGAACCCTCTGAATCGACTCTGCCCGTTATACTAGCTTACTCCAGCCAAAATCTCTCGAGCTAAGGCTGTACCTATAATGTCTCTCTTCCCATTACCTCAGATTTTGTTTGCCGAGTAGTAATCTTGACATACCATTGTTAGTATATTTAAAAAAAAAAACAACTTTATTCTTTATCTTCCTGTTTGATGAGTGATTGTGTCTATATGCGTGTGTGTGAGTACTTTTTTCTGGCTAGAAAAATGGCAGAAAAGCAGAAAGGAACCTCCAGATTCAAGCAGTACAGGGATTGTGGAAGGAAGATGCCTAATTCCGATGGGCATCTTTCATGCGTTTATTGTTTAGGTGATCCTCATCTTGAAAGCCAGCCTCCATGTGAACTCTGCAAGGGTTTCAGTGCTCAAACTCTTACAGAGAGGTGTAACAAGTTAATTCTTAAAGGATTACAAAAATGTCCTTTTGGTGAAGCTCTCTTTGAGGTGGAGACTTCAAAATCTCCGAAGACAGAATAAAAAAAAAAAATGGAGCCATTCGGTAACGTCTTCCCCTAAGGTACACGAATCTAAGACTCCAAAGTCTCAGGTTTCGACTCATTCATCAGAACCGTAGTCAAAAGTTCCAAAAACTGCACCGACTTTTGCTCTGGCACTGAAAATAACATAATCTCCCATGGTGCCGTGTACCATTGTAACTACCCAGACACCTTTGGTGCCGACCTTGTCTTCAGTACCTACGAAATCTCCTGAACTGATAATGGCCTTCTCAAATATTTAGGATCTATCTTCCCCTGCCAAGCAACTTTCTGTTCAGCAGACCATGGTGCCGAAGGTTGAGATGCTAAGTGCCCCAGGACTAGATACTCACCATCCAATAGACTCCTTTTTAGATCAGCAGTTAAGTCCCTTTGTAGAAAGACCAGAATCCCCTTCGGGAATGTCCATCTGTTCCTCCAGGAGTCTGTCGGAACTAGATGTAGTTAGATTGGTGGATCAGCTTTTGGCAGCCAGAGGTCTTCCTGCTTCCTCTCAGACCTCCCTTCCTCCGGGAGCTGAGGCTTACTCTCACAGGGCTCCCACTTATCTTTCTCCTTCAGCCTCTCCGCAGGGCTTGGAGCCCACTGCTCCGACGCTCCTGGTGCCAACTACTTTGGTATTGACGGTGGATCTCACCTTGGTACCAGAACCTGCTGTGTGGTTTTTGGCTCCATCTGAACCGTCGTACCCACGGAACTGAGATTTGGGTGCCGGTTCTGGGATCCCTGGATCGGCTCTGATTTTTTTTCTGTGGTGCTGTCCATGGCTCTCGTTACCTTGATGGTTTCAAGTCCTCTCTCTGTTCCTGCCCGGGGTAGGGGGGGGTGGCTCGTCTGAGCTGGGGTGTTGCCCTGGTTCCAGGGTTGCCTTTCTCTCTTCCAGGCTCCCATCCCTGTTTGGGCGGACCTGCCTTCCAGATTATGGAGAGAACCCTAGCCTCAGCAGGCTCACAGTTGGTACCATCCCCATTGGAGTGCCATATTTTTTGTACCCTCTGGCTCACAGCTGACACAATCTGCTACTTTGGGACAGCAGGCACAAGAGCAGCAAGATACCCTAGTGCAGGGTCCCCTCTCTTTGGAGTCCTCCTCTGATCTCCCCCCTGAGGAGCCACCCCGTAAGAGATTGTGCAAGCGGAAGCACTGAGGATACCAGTTAAGATGAAGGGGAAGGACTGAGGATACCAGTTAAGATGAAGGGGAAGGGTCTCCATGATCAGGCCCTGAAGGTGTCTCTCTTGGAGACATTCTGGAAATTCTAAAACAGAGGGGTGATTGAAAGCCCTCAAACCCATCCTCTGAGGAATCTGTTTTCTTGCAGGCTTTTCATGCCTGGCCATCTACTTCTTGGGTGACCTCACCTGCTGATGAACTAATAAAACTCATCATGCAACGTGCTTGGAAGACTCCTGACACTATAGACCCAATTTCCTGGAGACCAGATAAAATTCTTTCAGCCCCTGAGGATCAGCCCCATTGGTCAAAGGGTCTAGCAGTGGATCTCATGGTGATGGCGGCAACCACTAAAAAGGAACTCGCCAAAGAGAGTTCTACTGTCTATCCTCCAAACTGAAAGTCACGGATGATGGACAGATTTGGGAAGCGGGTCTTTGCTTCTTCGACCTTTGCTATTAACTCCTTGAATTTTTAACGCATTTCAGTCAACTCCAAAGGGATCTGATAACTGAGCTTTCAGATACCTTGTCAGGAGCAGTGTCCAATGAGGTCTGGAACAAGGTTGCCTCCCAGCTTGCCACCCTGGTATCTCTAATTGGTCCATGTGGCTTATTTGGCATACAGCCGAAGGGATGTCCAGAGCAGTGGGTACAGGCATTGCCATTAGGCATCACGCCTGGATGAGTTTGTGTGATTATGCGGACCCCTTCAAGCATTCTTTGTCAACCCTCCAGTGGATGCTACTTCATTGTTTGGCCCAAAAGTCAGAGATACATTAGCCAGGTGTGAGAAGGATGGGAAGACCCTTTCTGCTGTGGGCGTGCATTTTTTTCACTCCAGAATGACCTTACTCCAGGAATCAGAGGAGTGGAAAGATGTGGTTCAAAATGACCCAAGGGCCTTTTCGGGACACGTGAGTATTTCCCTGGGGCAGAGGGGTATCTCTTCTGGAAGACGCCCGTCCTGTGGCAGGGGGGGGGGTTTCACAACCTGGGGTCCAGGGCAGCTAAATGAACTCTAATGGTAGAAGTTAAGGCTCCCAGCTGAGCAGTGGCCCAATTGCTTACCTCTGGAAGCAGTCTGGGAAGATTTTCTGTGCAGCACACAGCCTGGCACTCTAACATCAGATTCCTGGTTGCAGACAATCATTACCAGAGGTTACTGCATTCCCTTCAATCTCTTTCCCAAACAATAAAGGCGAATCCCTGATGTTCCAACCAGTCAGAGGGATATAACAGCACTAGAGATTCAAAAGCTGCTTCAAAAAAGTAATCTAAGCAGTCACACCAGACCAGATAGGATCCTGATTTTAGTCAGGATTATTTTTGGTGCCAAAAAAGACAGGGGACTGGAGGCCAATTTTGGACCTCAGTGTACTGAACAAATTTGTGCAACAGACAAAATTCCGTATGATCACGGTTTGGTCTATACTTCTATTTTCTAAAGAAAGATGATTGAATGTTCTCTATAGATTTTCAGGATGCATATTACCACATAAAGATGGGCAAATGCTCCGGAAGATCTCTCCGCTTCCAGCTAGGAGCCAGTCATTATCAGTTTCGAGCTCTGCCCTTTGGTCTCACCATAGCCCCCAAGGTGTTCACCAAATGCATTGCAGTGGTAGCAGCTCACTCAAGACTGCTGGGATTCCATGTGTTTCCATATCTTGACGACTGGTTCCTCACTGCCCCCACCAGGCATCTACTGCTTTGCGCCATAGATTCAGTTCTACACCTTGCCGAGTTCTTAGGCATTTCAATCGACAAAGAAAAATCACAGCTATCTCCCACACAGGACCTAGAATTCATCAGAGCAAAACTAAATATAAAATCCTGCATGGCCTCCCTTCCTCATCACAGGTTGTTAAAGTTGAGGTCACAACTTCAAGTGATAACTTCCTCAAGACAACGTTCCTGCTTATCTGGTTCTATAACTTCTTGGGTCCGTGGCAACAACAATCACTTTAGTCCCCCTGGTGAAGTATCAGATGAGGCTGCTTCAGTGGCTTCTGCCATCACGATGGTCACTTTTAACTCACCCATGTCTCATCCAATTCTAATAATGAACCATTGTAAGAAGAATTTGTCTTAGTGGATGAAACCAGAAGTGAATTTATGGAGTTGTCCCTTCTACCCCTCTCAGCCCAAGGCCATAGTGACATAGGATACTTCCCTGATAGGGTGGGTGGGCATTTTCAGGGAAAGACCATCCAAGGCACTTGGTCCCTTCAGGAGGCTAATCTGCATATCAGTATCCTAGAACTGATAGCAGTGCTTTTAGTGTTGCAAGCATTTCAGTCTGCCTTTCCTTCAGAGACAATTGCCATACAGTCAGGCAACATGTCAGTAGTCCGGTACATCAACAAACAGGGCAAAACCAGATTCTATGCACTATTTCGAGAAGCAATAAGAGTTTGGCAATGGACAATCACCCCCAACCGGTTTCTAATAGCAATGCATATTCCAGGGAATTTCAACTGATTGCGGACAAATTAAGCAGGTGTATCCTTCTGCCTCACTCGTGGTCTCTAATCCCAACATAGTGATGAGAATCTTTCATCGACGGAGTCAGCCTTGCTGTGACCTGTTTGCCTCTCCTTTAAAAAACAAATTCAGCAGCTACTTTGCCCTAGTTTGCCCTCATGGGGAGTCCCTGAGTGATGCACTTCTCCACGATTGGCCCCGGCACTTCTACCCATTGCACCTTATTGGCCCCGTCAAGTCTGGTTTCCCTTTCCCCGGCCTCACCTGGTTCACTGCCCATGGACTCTGGATTCAACTCCAGACCTGTTATCTCACCCTCAGGGCTTGGTCCATCCCAAACTTGAACGTCTCAAGCTGATGGCTTGGTTTCTGCACTTCCAGTAATTGCCAGGTGAAACAATTTGTCTTCCCTAGTGCAAAAGATACTTCTGGCTTCTCACAAACGATCCACCAGAAAAATTTACCTTGGCAAATGGAAAAGATTTTCTATATGGTTGGATACAAATGGTTTTCACCCTTTCTCGACTCCAGTCACTATGGTCTTGAAATACTTAACCACTTTATTTCAATTGGGAGCCTTAACTTCTACCATTAGAGTTTATTTAGCTGCCATTTTGAATTTCCATAACCGAATTGATGATCATTCTTTGATGTCTCACCATCTTTGCAAAACTTTTCTTAAGGGCACTCTACATTTGAAGCCACTTTTCAAAGATCCTGTAGCACCTTGGGATTTAACCTTGGTCTTGCAATCCTTAGTTTGTTAGCCCTTTGAGCCAGCAGCCACCTGTGACCTCAAATTTTTATCCTGGAAAGACGCTCTTCATAGTAGCTATCACGTCCGCCAGGAGAATTTCAGAGTTACAGGCTCTGTGTGTGAAGCATCCATATATCCTTTTCCACAATGAAAGAGTATCACTTAGAACTAATCCTGCCTTCCTTCCTAACTTGGTGTCAGACTCCAATATCACCCAGACCATAGACTTACCAGTTTTCTTTCCAAATTTCTCAAACAAAGAAGAGTACTGTTTGCATATGTTGGACGTCCACAGACAATTAAGTTTTTACTTGGATAAAACGAAATCTTTTAGAAAATCAGATGGATTATTTCTATCCTTTTTCAGGTACCAGATTGGGCAAACGAGTTTCAAAGGTCACTTTGTCAAAATGGTTGAGAGACTGCATTACATTCATATACAATCAGAATAAACTCGATCTACCAACAACAATTAGAGCTCATTTGACAAGATCTGTTTACACTTCAGTAGTCTTCCATTCTAGAGCTTCTGTTGAAGACTTATGTGCAGCTGCAACTTGGGTTACCCCTCATACTGTTATCAAGTCATTACAAATTAGATATGGTCTCCAGAGGAAGAGCATCTTTTGGCTCTATGGTGCTCAGGAATATCCTTCCTTAGGACCACCCAAGATCTAAAGTAGCTGGGGACTCTGTCCCATCAGTCAAGAATGAATGAAGATTGACAACATCAGATAAAGAAGTTATGTCCTTACCATAACATTCCATCTCTGTTGTCGATCTTTATTCATTCTTGACATCCCACCCTCCTGCCCCCTCCTAGAGACTCCTGGAGGTTCACAACTAGTCCTGGGGTTGTTACAGGGTTGTTGCTCAGACAAAGCTTCCATTTTTCTTTACGATAGGCAAACTCGATCTGAGGTAATGGGAAGAGCGGCAGTACGAGTAGAACCTTATCTCGAGAGTTTTTGTTTGGTGCAAGCTAGTATAACAGCCGAGTCAGTTCAGAAGGTTTGGAACCGAATCCATCAGTCAAGAATGAATGAAGATCGACGCTACAGATGCAACGTTATGGTAAGGACATAACTTCTTTCTATGAGACTGGAGGATCAGCTCCTTGTGGCGAGGTGATTGCCCCGTTCCACGGTTCCAAGCATTGTTAATTCTGGAATCTTACCTTCTTTCACACCTATACCTATTCCTCCTTCAACTCTCTGAGATTTTGGAGTACCTGGTACCGACTATCCTGGCTTCGACTGTTTTGGCTCCAGTCAGAGTTCCTCCTCCTCTGGCACTGATAGCTACCCTGAGTTCTTCCAGTTTGTCGGAACTGGAAACCTCTCTGGTTCGAGGCTTTGTTGTCAGTTTCAAGGGGTAGGGTGTGACTTTGATACTTTTGGAGCCCTCCATGACCCTTGGTGCTTCGGCGTGTGCAAGTTAGACCTTTGCTTCGGTTTTGGAGGCGGCCTCCTCGGTGCAGGGTGGGAACTCTGTTGTGAATGAGTCTATTTCAGTTCCGGGCTCCCATCTCTCTATGGGGGGCCTGCCTTTCAGCCCATGGAGAGGGCCTTGTCCATTGTGGACAAACAGTCTATGCCTTCCCTGTCGGGCCAGACATCTTGTCCATTCCCTCAACCAGAGCTTCCTGCTGTCTCTCCTGTGAGACTGAGGGCACAAAAGTCTCAGGATCAAAACACATTGGTTATGTCATCTTTGGATACCTCTCCTGAGTACTCCACTGAAGAGGTGCCTTTGAAGAAAAAGTGCATGAGGAAGCACTTGGGACTCTTCTAAAGAGTCCTTCACAAAAGATACCGATATTGATGAAGAGGAAGGTTCCCCTAAGTCACCCCTGAAGAGGTTTCCTTCAGGGACATCCTAGAAGTCTTGAAATAGAAGGGTGGCTTGACTAGCCTCCAACCTTCTTCAGAGGAATCGGTATACCTAGAGGCTTTTTGTGCCCTGCCCTGTACCTCTTGGATCTCTCAGCCTGCTGACTATCTTATTAAGCTGAATTCTCTGTCGAGCCGCTCTCTAAGAGACCTGACTGTATTCTCTCTGCCCAAAAGATGAGCAACACTGGGCCAAAGGTATTCCTGTAGACTCAATGGTGGTAGCAGCAGCCACCAAGAAGGAACTTGCTAACAAAAGTCCTGCTGTTCATCCTTCTAACAAGTAGTCTAGGACTATGGATAGATTCGGGAAGGACATGTATGCTTCATCGACCTTCGCTCCTGGGTCCTTGAGCTATATGGCACATTTTACCAGGCTTCAGACAGATTTGATTAAAGAGCTTTCAGATACTCTTTCAGGAGCTTTCCAGGATTCGTGTAGCAGTGACTTCCCCCAAGGCATCCAGGATTCGTGTAGCAGTGACTTCCCCCAAGGCAGAGGGGGAAGTAATAATGGAAAACTATGTCCAAGAGGCAGGAACGGCCCACAGAATCAGGGCTCTAGGTACTTTTTCCCTGGTAACTCCTTTCAGCGCTCCTGAAAGGAGGCCTGATTGCCTTCCTGTGGAGGCAACCTGGGGATGATTATCCCTGCACCAATCTGCCTGGCTAAGAATAATAATGGACAAATGGGTGCAGAGGATCATTACCAGAAGTTACCTCATTCCCCTGACAGAAGAACCAAAGAATCCAAAAAAAAATCCAAGACATTCCACCCTGTCACAGGGGGGCAGCAGTCTTCAAAATCCAAAAACTGCTCAACAAAAGTCATCCAGACAGTCCCACCAGACCAGAGAGGATCTGGAATTTACTCAAGATTCTTTAGTGCCAAAGAAAACTGGGGACTAGAGACAGATCTTGCATCTCAGTCACTTGAACAAATTAGTTCAACAAACCAAGTCCTGGTTGGTCTTAGTTCAGTCTGTACTTCAGTTCTTGAAAAAAGGACTATTGGATGTGCTCAATGGGACAAGCGCTCCAGAAGACTCTTGTGCTTCTGGCTGGGAGCCAGTCACCATCAGTTCAGAGCTCTGCCATTTGGTTTTACTACAACCCCCAGGGCATTCGCCAAATGCATGGCAGTGGTAGCGGTGCATCTCAGACTGCTAGGATTCCGAGTGCTTCCATAACTACATGACTGGTTCCTTACAGTTCCCACCAGGCATCAACTCATAAACGCATGAGATTATGCTCTTTCTTCTTTGTTCCAGCTTAGAAATCACTATAAAACTACAAAAAAATCCCATCTGGAATCATCTCAACAGCTGGATTTTATTGGGGCTATGCTCGACACAGTCACAGGTTTTGCTTCACTTCCGCTAGAAAGACTACGGAGGATCAGATCACAAGCCAGTCAGATCATTCGCAGCAGGAAAGTAATAGCAGGACTCATTCTACAGGTTCTAGGGTCAATGGCAGCCTCTATCACCCTAGTTCCCCTGGCTAGATACCACATGAGAATTATTCAGTGGCTTCTGGCTTCCCAGTGGTCCTTGTTGAAGCAACCAGTGTCCCATCTGATACTGATCACCAATCAATGCAAAGAGGATCTGAGTTGGTGGCTCCACTCCGATGACATATTGTTGTCGTCCCTTTGTCCCTCCTCAACCCCAGGCCCTAGTGACCAAAGATGAGTCCCAGATTGGGGGGGGGGGCATTATCTGGGAAAGACGGTTCAAGGCACTTGGTCCCAGCTGGAGGCCAACTTGCATATAAATGTTCTAGAGATGAGGGCAGTGGTCTTGGTATTGCAGGCATTTCAAGATACCCTCCCCTTGGGAACTATTGCAGTTCAGACAGACAATACGTTGGTAGTCTGGTACATCAACAAACAAGAGGGAACCAGATCATACCCTTTTTCTCGGGAAGCTCTCAGAGTTTGGCAATGGGTGATTTCCTCCAATCGCTGTCTAATGCCAACGCACATTCTGGGGAGCTCCAGCGTGATTGCGGACAAATTGAGCAGAACCGTCCGCATGCCTCATATATGGTCTCTCAATCCAGTGTTGGCAGACAACATATTCTGCCACTGGGTCCAACCTTGCTGTGACCTCTTTGCGTCCCCTCTGAACAACAAGTGCAGCAGTTACTTTGCCCTAATCTCATTGGCGGAGTTACCCAGAGATGCTCTCCTTCATGATTGGCCCCCTGGTCAACTGTACACCTTTCCCTCAACTACACTAATATGTCAGTTTCTAAAGAAAGCCAACCGGTTGAAGAACAGAATAATCCTCATTGCCCCATTCTGGCCTCGACAGGTCCGGTTTCCCTTTCTGTTGCCTCATCTGCTGCGGAAACCCTGGATACTGGACCCAGCTCCAAACCTATTGTCCCACCCGCAGGGACTGGTTCATCCGAATCTACAACATCTCAACCTCACTCCATTGTTTCTCCAGTTCCCATGATTGGCAGGCATCCCTCCCTCACTTCCCCGGTCCAATGCATCATTCTGGCCCACCACAATCCTTCAACTAAAAAATTGTATTATAATAGATGGCTAAAGTTTGCTAAGTGGTCGCTTAACCATAATCTTGACCAATATGCAGCATCCATAGACAAAGTTTTAGACTTCCTTAGCCTTACTCTATGAGGCAGGCTCCTTCAGCTTCTGCTATTCAGGTGCTGCAATGTCCAGCTTCCATATTGGTTTCAGTGGTTCATCACTTACATCTCATAAACTTTGTAAAGCCTTTCTGAAAGGAATCTTAATGCTAAGACCACCATATAAAGAGCCCCCTGCACCTTGGGATTTGAACCTGGTTCTTCAGTCACTGATCTATCCCCCTTTTGAACCATCAGCTAGTTGTGACTTAGTTCTTGTCCTGGAAAACCTTATTTTTAATGGTGATCAATTCTGCCAGAAGAGTATCTGAAGTACAAGCCTTGTCCTGCAAACCTCCCTACTTAATCTTTCATAAGGATAGAGTGTCCCTCCGGACAAATTCTTCCTTCTTACCAAAGGCTGTTTGAGTCAAATATCAATCAGATTTTACATCTCCTGGTCTTTTTTCCCAATTTTTCCTATAAAGGGGAATACTGTCTAAATTTATAGATGTGCAGACCACAACATTTCTACCTTCACAGAACAAAGGATATTAGAAAGTCCGACCAGCTGTTTATTGCCTTTTCTTCAGTCTTCTTAGACAGTCCAGTATCTGAAGTTACACTGGCAAAGTGGCTTAAGGACTGTATCACCTTTATTTACAATAAAAAGGGTCTTCACCCATCTGGGCCCGTAAAGGCTCATTCACCGAGAGCTAGATCAGCATTTGCAGTTTTTCATACCAGAGCTTCTTTAGATGATAATTGTGCAGCAGCAACATGGGCATCTCCTCATACCTTTATTACTCATTACAAACTGGACCAGGTCTCTAGGGCACGTGCATCATTCAGCTCGATGGTGCTTAGGAATATTCTTCCGTGAGACCTCCCAAGGTTCAGGTAGCTAGGGAGTCTGTCCCACAGTCAAGGATAAAATGAAGATTGACAACGAGTGTCTTACCGGAATGTTCCATTTGTGTTGTTGATCTTCAATTCTCCTTGACATTCCCACCCTCTTTCCCCTTACCTTTAGGCCTCTTCGTGGATCCGGACCTCTCCAAGCATTGGCTTTCTTTATAGATACGGCCTCTGATCTGTTATTTCATGTCTGTCACTATTGTTTGCAAACTCCATCAGAGGCAATCTTGTGGGAAGCATTATGGGTAGAGCTTAGCTTTAGAGTTTTTGCATAGCGTGAGCTGGAATAACGGCAGAGTCTGTTCCAAGATTCGGAACCAAAACCACAGTCAATGATAAGTGAAGGTCGACAACACCGATGGAATGTTATGGTAAGACATAACTTCTTTTTACATTTTACTAGATGTTCACAGACAGTTATGTTTTTATCTGCATTGAAAAAAAGACACACAAAAAAGACCCGTTGTTTGTTTCCTTTGCTGACTTGACATTGGGAAAGCCAGCTGCCAAAGTAATTTTAGCCAGATGGCTATCTGATTGATTGTGTATTTATTTGTAAAAAATTGGGTGTTACATTACCAAAACCAGTATGAGCTCATTCAACTAGATACATGGCAGCCTTCAGTTTTTCTTTTCAGGACATTCATAAACAACATGTGCAGCAACTACTTGGGCTACTCCCCATACCTTTGTTACTCATTGCAAATTGGATTTGGTCTCCAGAGGTAGAGCATCATTTGGTTTAACTTTGCTCAGGCACATCCTTCTTTGATTCCACCCAGAATTTTAGATGGCTGGGTACACAAAAATTGACAACATCAGATAAAAAAGTTATGTACTTAACAAAATGTTCTATCTGTGTTCTCCATTTTCATTCTTCCTCAATTCCCCACCCACCAACCCCCATCCTTTACAAACTTCTGGAAGATTGAGTCTTTAGGGGACATCACTGTCCTTTGTATAGAACTCCAGATATATTCTTTTCATGTATTGTGCATGCTAGTCTTTCCTTTAGGACAATAATTAGCAACAAGATCTGAGGTAACTTAGAATTGGTGCATTATGGGAGAGGAAGAAGCTAAAGAGTTTTTGGTTGCCACGAGCTTTAGCAAAGGCAGAGTCTGGTCCAAGGGATTGGATCTGAACCCATCAGTTGAGGAAGAATGAAAATGGATAACACAGATGGAGCATTATGGTAGGTACATAACTTCTTTTTTTATATGGTGGAGATGTTAGATTTATGAAAAGAAGCTATATTGCATTTATTAGTGTTGAGGGTAAGCTCATGATGGAAACACCAAGCATTTGGTTGGTCCAGTCCTTGTTTAAAAATTTGATCATCAAAGTGGGACATAACTACCCTCAGATTCTAATCATTAGCAAACTTGGTTACAATAAGCACTTGATATCAGCTTTCAAATTAGAGAAGTATGTCCAAAAAAGGAGAGGGACCCGGGATATATCCTTGTGGAGCACTAATGGTGGTCTTTTACTGTGGTGAGTAGGTATCTCGGACCTTAATAGCATGGGTTCTAGTTCATAACTTTTAACTATCCATTGAACTATGGTTTTTGGTGTAAGAGTTTGCCAGATGTCCCAGCATGAGGGAATAGTGTCGGAGGTTATGGCAATGCCCAGGTAGGCATCATGGACTTGTATACCTTTTATCCATGGTCTCAGTAAGCCTTTTGAAGAACTCTGCTAGGTTAAGCAGACATGAGCTGCCTTTTAAAAGTAGAATGTGTGTGTCCGAGGGGGAAAAAAAGCAGCTGTATTTTTGTTTGTTTGTACAACTAAATCCCATTCTAGACTGGTGTTGATAATGCTAGTGAGACTAATAGACGTGTCATTGTCTGTCAGCACAGAAGATTAAAGCTATGAGACCTTCAATCTTCATTTGTCTGCTGTGAGATTCTGAACAAGTCACTTAATCAGACAGTGCTTCACAGCAGTTTTTAAAAGCTCCTTGTGGATCAGTGCTGTACCCCAGTTGACGTGCACACACACACACACACATATATATATGTGCGTGTTTGTATGTATATGTAATATGCATATATACATGTGCATGTGTATATAGGGTCTATATTATAAGCTGGAAAGCTTAAGAGTGAACGCTCTTTTATTGAGCTGTAAACATCAAAAATCACTAAATAGCGAAGACACGGAACAGCAATTTTTTTTTCCAGGGAAAAAAAAAATCACTGGGCCGTTTTCGGGACTTTGCCATTTCCTCCACTGTGGTGCGATGCCAGAGTTGGTATATTTGCATTTTTTTTTTTGCGGCGCAACGATTTTTTTTCCCCTGGGAAAAAAATCGCTGTTCCATGTTTTTGCTATTTAGTGGTTTTGATGTTTAAAGTTCAATAAAAGAGCATTCGCTCTTATAATATAGACTCGTGTATGTGTGTGTGTATATATCTCTATGCATATCTATATCTATGTATATCTATCTATATATTACACACACACACAAGCGCACACAGATTTACATGCATAAAAACAAATTAATTCTACCTTTGTGTAAGGGTATCACAGCAGCTTTTCTGTACCTCTCAAGAATGTAACCAGTGGTGAGATTTTTGTTGAGTTGATGGGGGGGGGGGGGCATTGTTAGATAGAACTCTGTTTTTCTCAGCAGATGCCCACACATATTGTTATGACCCATGAAAGAGGTGTTTTTAATTTTGCAAAGTGCCAACAGGTCAAGAGAGATTTTGCAAGGGAAGGTGTGAGGAGGATTGGGTGCAGACAAGAGGGTGAGTGGGGTGAAGTTGGAAGAGAATTTGCTCACTTAGAGTGTTAGCAGTATTCTTGTGGTCACAGAAGAAGTACAAATTAGAGTTAGGTTCAATGCAAAACTGTTGGATATGTTTAAGGTTTCTAATAATCAAAGAAAAATGTATGGTTGCTTCTTAAATTAATGGATCCCTAATTTTGTAGGTAATCTTACAGGAAGCAGGACAGTTTGATCCTGGACGATTCAATCCCAGTGCAATTTTATACACTTTCATATGTATATTTTCATTTATTGTTTATGAGAATATTTATTAGATGGTTTGACTCTGAATAAATTTTAATAAAAGCATTTTTTGTAATAAATAATTAACTACACAAAACACAGTATTTTCCGAACCAGTAGGTGACAGTAGCTAAGTTTCCTATGTTGTGATGAATCCTTACTGTATTGCTATGCCTCTTACTCTACTTGTCCTTGTACTGTTTTTGGATTTCTAAATTTACACTTTTTTTGGAAGATAATCATTCAAATGTTTGTGTTTTTGGTACATTTATTTTATCCCTATTTTTTTGTGCCGTTTCCTTTTTACACTTCCAAAATCCTTTCTCGATTGTTTTCTTAAGCTTTTGCGAATGTCTGCACATTGGTTATTAAAATGTTAACAACATGACATTAAACTTGATAGTTTGTGCTACGATTACTTTAAAGCTTAGTTTGTTTCTGCTTTGTTTCCTTATAATCCTTTTAAAATGCTTTCACAAGTTTTTTTTAGGTTGTGTGAGTGTCCATGTATTGGAAATTAAAATGTTAATTACTTCTGTTTTTTTTTTTTTTTTTTTTTTTTTTGGGTAAGCGACTAGATTTTTTAGGGAGTTTTTAGCTTTTTTTTTTTTTTTTTTTTTTTTTTTTTTTCAAGATTTTTATGTACAAATAATGGCAATGTTGCAGTTTTAAATTAATGCTGGTCTTGCTTTTATTTCCGTTTATTTTTCACGTTTTTTAAGTTGTAAACTTTTAAATGCGGTAATGCGATTAATCGAATAATCTGGGGTCAAAATGTCCTGCACCTTATCTTACATTTTCCTCATAGTAAGCTTGAGGGACTTAACAGATGTGGGTGCTTCATTGTATATTTTTTGAAGAAATTCAGACGAGTCTGCAGCAACCAGAGGCGCAAGGTTTGCTGAGCATTTGTGAGTCAGTAAAATTGATAAGGTACAAAATTAGTTTTGGAGAATCTTTCAAAGTAGTGGAGTAATTAGGGAGCATAAAACATGTTTTCAGGAAGCTGGTAACAGCAAGATGGTCAGGCTTTTCTAAGGAAGGGATAACAAGTGGAGTAGTGCAGTTGACTAATATGTTAGGACAAGATTTAGAAGACTGACATCACTTGATATGTGCAGGGGGAGAATTTAGCCATGTGTTTTGGTATTTAAGAAGTCCAGAAATCTCTTGGCATATTTAGTGTTTGTGTAGACAGGTAACATCACCCATAGTAAAAGTATTTGTTTTGATGGTCAGTTTTTTCTGACTGAGCTATTCCCTATGTTATAAAGGGATCAGTGATTGGTGTTCTATAATTAGCTAAAAAGTGATAACTTTACTGAGTGATACTAGACCTGCAGCCAGTTCCAAATTTATATCATGTGGACTAGGCAGGAGCCATGTTTCTATAATTGCACAAATGCTGATGTCTTTGAGGGTAAAGAAGACCACAAGTTTAGAGATTTTGCTGTTTAGGCTTCTAGCATTTGATAGTACAATCGTTATATTATTTGGGTTGGAATTTGCTTTCTCCATGTGAACTCTCCTTAAAAAGGTACTATGGAGATGTCAGAAGTTTTAGCCAGTATTCAAAAACTGAATGGTAAGAAGTGTGGACCAGCCATGGGGGAGAGGGGGGGGGGGGTTGTTGATCACTTTCTCTCACTCAGACATGCTCTGGATCCATCTAGAATTATGAAAATTATTGAACCCAAGTATTTTATCGCTAAATTTAGGTATAATTCTCATTAAAGGTAGAATGCTTCCCAGTGCCAAAGCCTCTTAGAAGACATGAGTGGAGAGATCAACAGTGTTTCCTGTTCATCTCTCCCAGGGTGTATGGCCTAAGATAGTTGCCCCCCCCCCCCCCCATGGCAACTACAACTTCATAATTATATCTGGGGCAGTGCAGGGACCTAATAGCCCTTATCACATTCCTAATCCTGGCACAAGAAAGGCAACTAAGCTCACCATGTCTTTTGCCAACATGCTGCTGTATGCTGCGGTTATATGTCTTAAAATGGAGTTGATAGTGACTGAGACATTTCTGGGATGTGCTGCAGGCTTATGGGACCTTAATTTTGCAGGCTTGTAGTACAGGTGACTCCCAGTAAAATTAGTTGTTCATAATGGTTATTGATGTGGTGTTAGCAGTTTGGCTACACGGCTGAAACAAGCTTGTAGGATGCCTGGGAGGCTTGGGCAAGGATTTATTTGCTACCTTGGCATATGAAAGAGTGATATTGCAATGCTGTTGTAATGTGGGGGTGTTGTATTGTATGTTCTTGTTCAGAATATTGTTGCAATAGCCATTACAATATGAACTGTATCCAATCTGCAAAACTTCAGGATCTTTTTTTGTGTACTGTACATCTGCTTTTAGCATGATAGGATGTGCTAGTGTAGTAGAGATGTAGATGTACAGACATGCCAAAACACAACTTTCTAGCCACTAGTCCACGCATGCAGACATTCAACAGTTTTGTGGCTTGCATTACAGGTGGTTGGCTTCAGCTACTTAAACTTCAGGCAGGCAAGTACCCCATTTGGGATATTTTCCTTCTTGTCAAAAGATTTATTGAAAATGTTGTCTTATGTCTGTTAGAAAGTACAATTGTGCTTCTAGCCAACAAATCCCAGGTTTTCTCGTTCTAGTTGTGTTTTCTGTCTGGGGAAGCACATGACATTAGGTCATGTCCTATTTGTCTTCTTTCACTCCAAAACCAATAAGAGTAGGCCTAGTGCTGTCTAATCATTTCCTGAAGCTAGACATTTGAGGGACTTGGTATTAGTGGCCATGTGGACTGATACCCCAGCAACAAGCCCCCTGAACAGCCCAAGAAAAAGAAGCTGAGAGGTGACTGATGTAATCCACAATCCTCCTCACTTGGACAGTCTGTCTGACAATTCTGCTAAAGTGTTTATGCAGCCCTTAGACTATCAGCCAGCTTTTCCTGGGCTCTGTAGTGTGTTCTCTTTGGAGGTCGCTGTGGCCTGTACCTCTTGCACATCCGAGTACATCACCCAGTGCAGTTTACCAAGGAGGTTGAACTGTGTGTCATCATGTCTGACTGTAAGGCAGGCATACATCAGGTACTGGTGAGAAAAGATGTGGTCAGGTGTAGCCTATAGCTTTGACACCAAAGAACATAATGAAAGGTACTTTGAGACCTATTTTAGACCTTCCCAAATGGATCACTTTTTTCTTCACATTGCAAAATTCAAAACGGTGACTCTGCAAACTGTCTTTTATCTGCCAGCCCTTGCATTCCTGGTCACCCTGAACTTGAAGATGCTTATCTACCCAGTCCTATTCACAAAAATCATAGATGTTTTTAAGGTTCTGTATTTTCAATTTACTTCTTTATCCTTTGATCTCTTTACCCCTCCAAGAGTCTTGACTAACTGCTATGAGCTATGCTATTGTCATAGCTCATTGCATAATGAAAGACAATGGCTCATTGCTTAATCTCATCAAGTACCAGCCAAGACAGTCTTGGTTTCTTTAAAATTTGTCACGAATCTTCTAAAGTTAGGTTTCACAGTAAATTAAAAAAAAATCATCCTTGATTCCTTCTTACAGAATTGTTTAGTTTTTTTTCTAGAAGATCTTTTGGACACCTTTCTGACAGTTTTTCTTCCTCAAGAAATGTTTTCTTATCACTTTTTCAGACGTTCCTAACAGAAAGCATCTACTGCATGAGAATTTTTGAGAATTTTGAGATTCACAGCTGCTTCTGTCTTCATGATTCCTTTTGTGTGTCAACTCCACATAAAGAAGATACGGTAATTCCCCAAAAATATTTGGGTCCATTCTAATCCTCTGTCTTTTCCAGTTTCTGTGCTCAGTTTTGTGAAGAAACTCCTTTGGTGTGCAATAAAATCCTAGTCAGTCCAGTAGTCCTCCACACCTCCTGCTGTCAGTGACCACATATGCCTTGGACTTGCATGGAGGATTGTCTCATTGTGTCAAGGTTCAGGGAGCTTGGAAGTTGCAACATGGTCACAAGCACATAAACCTGAAGAAAATGGTGTCTGTCATAAATGCCCTGAAAGCTCTAAATCAGCTTTGGTCTCCAGGAGTTGGCTATCACAAACAACACTGGAGCGATGTGGTACTTAAGCAGACGTAACAAGATCTTACTCCTTTTGCAAGACTAGTCATGGTTGCCTGGGAGATAGCAGTTTAACACGACATAGCCCTACAGGCATCCTGCATTATAGCAAGTTCTTTGATCAGATCCATGATAGACCATCATGAGTAGATGCTACATCTAGAGATCTTCCTACAGGTAGTCTGCTAGTGGGAAATGGCTGTACCTTAAATTGTGAACTGCACTGATCGTCAACATACAGAATGTCATCTGCAAAACATCAAAAGTCTGGAACATTGAATGAATATGTAAAAGTAGCTGTTTGTCCAAAATCATGGTACAGGGGAGAGTGGTGTTTTGCATTTTCCCAGCTGTAGTGCAGTCTCTGAGTTGGTATATATAATTAGCAGGGAATGTAGAGGAGGCGTAGCCCCTCCCATGAGGGTTGCAGGGGGACTTGTCTCCTGCAAAAAATATTTTTTGTGTTTTATTGTAATGTTTTTTTTTTAATGTTCTGTACTTTTGATGTTGCGATGTTTTGTGTGTCAACTATTTGTACAGCTGATGCTTATTAATATAGATTCATGACTCCTACTTGAAGCAACAACTGAAATAGTTGTGTTCCGGGACACCTTGCAAAAAAATCTGAAGAGCAGGTGCAATCTTAATCCCCGGGATAGTGATGTTTTCTTATGCCTCCTCTCCTTTTCATCTAATTTTCAGTGTCCTTCAAAAGATCAGGTAGGACTTATCAAAGATGTCACTGATGACTCCCTTTTGGCAAAGACAGCATAGGATCCTGTTCATTCAGGCCGTCTGATCTGACGTGGTTTCTGGAGTCAGTTGTTGGATCTGACTTGGCAGAATTAGTGTTTCAGCCTTAAGCCCCTTTAAGAAATCTTCCTTCTCATAATTCACCTCTCCCCCACTTATCTCAGATAGTGTTTGCCACCTCTATGACCATTGGTGTGATCGCCATCAGATAAGTGCTGCACTTCATTTGGATATTTATTTGGTGTTTGATAACTGCTTGTTAAAATTAGTTTTCTATAGTAGACTGTTTTCTGTCAGTTTAGACATCTAATTTCCTAGTTGGTAGCATTTCTGGTCACTTTTGTGTCTTGCCCCTTTCACCTGCCTTTTCACTTCTCTTCCTTCAAGCTGTTATAGTTTCATTAGCGTGTTAAGCAGTTTATCTAATGTGTTTAAAGTATTTGTAGTAGTTGTAACTAGGATTAATAATAGTGTGTACTGCATTATCAGAACTTACAGTTGATCTTTAGTGTTGTGATTTCTGGATTTACTATTAGTAAGTGTGTGTTGCATTTTTCAGACTAAACAGTTGAATATGCTGAGTTGTTTTCTGTGTGTGTATATATGAATATGTATACATTATTTTTGCAAGTTTATAGTAGTTACAGCTTTCACAACGATTTTATTGACAAGTGCTTTTTGTTATCCCTAATTGAGGTGCAGACTAGTTTTATGTGTGGACACAAGATCCCTCCTCAAGATCTGCATGACTTGTGTGTGGTTTGTTTAGGGGTCCGTCGCCATTTTTTGCCATGTGAAATTTGCAATTCTGTTGGACCCAGGGTACTACCCAGAGAGGAGGAACAAGTTAATTGTCAAAGACTGCCTTCTCACTGATACAGAACCAGCTAAACCAGAACTTTTTTTGACAAACCCAGTAAACCTAAATCATTGTATCCAAAGAAAAGGTCTAGTGAAACTTCACTTCCAGCCCCAGCGGTTCCTAGATTCAAGGAGTATCATGGCAGAACTACAGCTTACACTCCTCCTCCTCTGGATCCTTAGCGTTTGGCTCTGATTATGATCCATGACAATTCCAAGAAATTACTGTCAGATAAATTGGACTGTCCTTCCTCAAGACCTTCTTAGTGCTCTCTGTGAGTCTTCAGGTCGTACAGAGGCTGATACAGATTGCTTGATGCAGAAATTCTATATGATTCAGATTGAGATGGGGGTTGTCACATCACCTTTGGCCATGAAGGTGGCTGGATCTCTGCAGTTCTATCTCTCCTGGCTCCGTCATTGATCTGTATCTTGGCTCATTTTTATCAGAGCCATTGTTTCTGTTGTATCATCTGAGCCAGAGACTAACATTCTATGCTTCTTCAGCTCTAGAGATATTGTTCTAACTGACTTGAATCCAATTTCAATGAGTCTGTTTGATTCACAGACTGGAAATCTTGGATAGGCACCTTTGGCTCCGTCAGCAGATCTGTTGCCCATGGGATTGTTGGCTGTGTCAGAGATGTAAGCCTTTGAGTGTTCAATGCTGATTCCCCTCATCAGGGCCAGCAATTTTCTTAGTTTGGGGGTCCTTCCAGGGACGGCGTCCCTTTCGCCAAAGAGAGGATTGGATCTGCCAAGTGAGTACAGTCTCTTGGATCCATTGGAGGTAGGCATGGCATTTGAAGTGTTGGAAAAAATTACTTCTATTTTTCTGCTCTGCCATCCAAGGGGCAGAGTTACTCTAGCCTCAAACCTACTGCACAAATGCACAGACAGTCTTTTAAGGACTATGGAAGCTCATTCTGTGAACCTCCAGAAAAGAGAATGTGTAGGATAAAACATGCAGACATCTCATTAGAGTCACCTACTTGGATGATTAGGGAGGGATCCTCACAATCCTCTCTGGTGGATGTCTCCTTCGTCAACATAGAGTTAATGCAACTGAATGAGGCATACAGAATGATACAGTCTATGTCCTGGATGGTCACTCTAGCGGACAACCTCATCAAGTTGGCAGCCATGAGATCATGGCAGGAGACAGACACATGTGAGGCATTTCCTAGAATGCCAATAAGATATTCCACCCTTGAAGGACAGACAGTTTTTTGGCTAAATCATCACTCATTGACTCCATCATTGTGGCACTAGATGCTAGAAGAGAGCTTTCTGAAAACTCTGTATCCATTCACCCTTCCATTAAGGAGTCTAGGGTGATGGATAGACTCGGGAAGTGGGTTTATGCTTCAGGCACATTTACTAGTCATCTACTGAGCTATGCCAATCACATGAATAGGTTCCAGATAATCACCATTTGAAATGTTAGGACTCACTAGTGCGAGACCCAAAATATGGAGACTGAATATGGAAGTCCGATCTTTCAGCCAAACTAAGTCCAAGGTGCTATTTCTTGGAATATTCCCTTTTCTATGAGGTATGGTGATTTTGGAGTTGGCCTGTATAAGTTTGGGGGATGTGGGGAGCTTGCCCCCAGATTGGGGTGTGCAGGCGTTACCCCCCCCCCACTCTGCTCCAGGTCTTTTTTTTTTCTTTTTGTTTCTTATTGGCCTGTCAGCTCGTGGCATTTTCATTGCTAACATTTCAATAAGGAGTCATTTCAGAGAGCTCTTGCACAGCAGGCTTTATCTACTCTGAAGAACCCATTGGCGCAGTTGAAACTAATCTTACGACCATGCCTACCCTCACAAACCTCTCTATGCACCTTTTGCATAATGCAGCTGAGGGGGGTGGCTGGAGTGGGCATAGTGATGAGATGTCATGCATGTCTGTCTTGTGTTATTTCGCAGACGGCTTCAAAGCATCCTTCAGTAACGCTTCCTTTGATGGATTATCCTTGTTTTGTCCTTTGTTGAAAGAGACTATGCAGAAGAATAAGACTGTAAGACTCTCTCTGCTGGAGTCAAGTTTGAGGCCCCCTCAAAGCTCATATATATGAACTAAAAAGAACCCTGTTAATATTGGTTCCATAAGTGTAGGCATAATTTTGAATCTCCTTCTGAAAGGAGTGGCTGTGGCAGTGATGGTCCCTTTAATGGCCACAAGTCCAGTAGTCAAGGGAATCTGCTGAATCAGTGATACCTTGGGCCTTCTCTGATAGGAGGCCACAATCCTTAAAGGTCTGCCCAACTGCTACCCTATGGAGATATGGTTCATCTCTCCCTCTATCCAGAATAATTTATTTATTTATTGACATTTGTTTACCAGGAAAGTCCACTGGGCCAAGAGCCCATTTTCAGTGGAGGCCAGGAAGAAAATTGCCATTACAATAAAAAACAAATATAACAACATAAAATACAGGTTTACAGGGTATAATAATATGAACAGCAAAAAAGAGCAGAGAGACAAACAGGGTCTCCATACAGCTTTACAATGTATAATAATATAATCTACAAAATAAGAGATCCAAATTAATCAAAGGAACGCGTTAAGAATGAGTATAATACACCAAAGCAGGTAGATAAAAGGTACAAAAATTGTGCCTCTAGTAAATAAATTGTGAGAAGTATAGGAATAAGAGTGGAGTGAGTACAGATTGTCAGTAGCAATTTAGAAAATGACATGTTGAATAAGGTTAGTAGCCAGAGGGAGACTGGTAATACAGTTCTGATAGTACAAGAGGTAGAATAGATAGAGAGGATTTGATAGGATAGTTGGGTTGATTGTAAGGCTAGCAGTAAGGCTGACATTGAGATAGAATGGTGTCATAGGTAATAGGAGGTGCATTAGTGCAGTTACAAATCCAGTTAGAAAGGAGCTGGTTATGAGGGCAGTTTTGAAGTTTGAGGGGTGTTGTTCCCTACATATAGAGGAGGGGAGGTTATTCCGTAGTCTGGCTGTGGTCCAGGAGTATAGAAGTTTTCCTGCAGATAATTTGGTTTATGGATTTGAAGCAAGTGTTGGTGCTCAGATCATAGGGGCCGAAGAGGGTAGTGGGGCACAAGTAGGAAGCTGAGAGCAGGACAATATAATAGTTTGTGGATGAATTTATGTGAGATGGTTAGTTGAATAAGAAATAGATGGTGAGGGAATTCTAGCCATTGTAATCTCTTTAGGGCAGAGCAGTGATGGCAAGAGTGATGACCACCTGTGGCGAATTTGGCAGTCATATTGCAGCAGGATTCTAGCTTTAATATCAAGGAAGACTATAGGTTAGTTAACAATGGAGCACCATAGGTTAGAGATGGTAGGAGGCAGGTTAGGATGAAAGCTTGTTTTGTTGGTAAGGAGAGAAACCTATTGTGCCTATATAGTAGCCCCAGTTTTTTGTGTTTTGTTAATATTGGATTGGATGTGGAGATCAAAGTTTAGGATCTGAAGTAGTTGACTTCATTTGAACATCACCCTGTGGGAATCTGATCCGGATCGGATCCAAGACAGCAGCTTCACCAGCATCTGATCCGAACTCAAAGCTCCTCCCCTTACCCATAATAGCCTT
>NC_056745.1:1258701803-1258704303 GCF_019279795.1 Protopterus annectens
TTAATTTCAATTTTGATTGGCAAATGTTAATGAAATTTAGGAAGGAAGCTGCAGTGCTATGGCTGGGTCTGAAATCATGTTGTTTTGGAGAGATTATTTTGATTGATGTGCTGCATTAGCTAGGCATGTATGCATTTCTCTTGTAGTTTAAAAAGAGGGAATTAGATTACAGTGGGTTTGTAGTTTATGAATTCAGTTGAAGTACCAAATTTGTGGTAATTGTGATGGATTTTTCCCAAATGGAGGCAACATAATTTTAATTATTGATCAGTTAATCAGTATGTAGACAGTGAAAGATATTGCATCAGCAGCCTTTTTTTTTTTTTTTATAAATTCACCGGGGTGGTTGTCAGCAGCCATGGCTTTTGGTTTGTTTGGCTAATAACTTTCTAATAGTTAATGTCGAGATGGGAATAGTTGAAAGACTCTACCTGATTTGTAGAATTTGGGAATTGTAGGGGGAAGTGGTGAATTTGTTGAGATTGCACAGACTGTATAGAATGAGAGCTGAACTGAGTGGTGATGAAGTCATTATTGTTGTCAGTCATAGGGCAGGGAGCGGTAATTTGGTCAGGCTGTAAAGGTTTCCTTAGGGATGTCCAGAATAGTTTGGGATTATTTTTTGCTTTTGTTAGAGAATATTGTAGTATTATTCCTCATCAGTTTTTACACATTGCATGGTAAGGTTTCTCAGATGTCTAAGTGTATTATAGTTACTTTTTCTTTCCAGGCTTTTTCCTGTTGTCGCATGAGGAGTTTGGTCTCTTACCAGCCTTACTGCTTTGTTTGAGTTTACCTTTCTTCCTCCAAGTTTGGTTGAAGTGATGGACTGCTTCAGCTCTGAGCATTGTTTATTTGTATATATTCCACTTCTGGAGTTAGGTTTGTGATTAAGGTTTCCTTGTTCAGACCAAGTCATGTATTTGATTGTGACATGTTTTTGTGGGGGATGGAAGTATTTGCTGCTGCTGCTATCTTACTGCATTAGTAGGGAGGTAGTCCGGGATAGTGTGGTAATCATCCAGAGGATTCTACCATGTTAAGTATATTTGTTAGAATCTAGTCTAGTGTAGAATGCCTTGTAGTGTTTTATGGAGTCTGGTTGTGGAGTTAATTAGATTAATAAAATCTTATAAGTTTAGTGAGTCCTTAAGGTTATTATTGTTTAGGAATTGCCACTCTGTGTTAAGATTCCTCAAAATTAAAGTTTCTTGGTGGATGTTGTCAGACATGGTGATATTTCCTGTTGGGATGTGAATTACTAAGATGCATATAGTCTTTTCTTTGGTTAAGTGTAAAAGCATTTCAGCTTTTCTAAATTAAGGGAAATTTAGGTTGTTTTGGAAATATCTAAAGTGTTTTTGTATATGACTATACCACCTGCTCTTTTTTTCCCTGTGTCTTCTCAGTATGATAAAGCCTTTGGGAACAATTTCATTGTCAGGTTATTACCCTTTTAGACAGAAGACCGGTCTTGATAACAGTTAGGATAGCTGGTAAGTACAAAAAAAAGTAGGCATAGTTGGACATCCCTAATTTTGTTCCAGATACTTTGAGTGTTCAGCTTGAGGAGGATTAAGTTTAAGATGTGAGAAAAGGAAGCAGCCTTTATTGGGTGGGTGGTTTATGGGATCTGGATTAGAGGAAGAGTCACCACTAAGTTTCAGTACAGAAGTGGAGAGGATCTAGGAATACAGCCATTTATATTTGAACTGTATTGTAATTGTTTGAGGCAAAGCTTGGTAGACCGAGAGAGAGAGAATGGGGTTGAGGGAAAGAGGTGGTGTGTTGATGTATATGCGAGTCTTTGACAGAAATGATGTTAGGGGAAAGCATAGTGTGGTAGGTAGTAGTGTGAATCATTGTAGTGAGCATGTAGAGCAATACTTAATGTGTTAGTTTTACTGTTAACTGGAAGGATGGTAGAGGAAACCAAAATTATGTTTGACAATATTGAGTGTGCGAAAGGTTAGGTAGTAGAGTTTTTATATGTAGTCCTTTAGATAGAATGACAGTGAACTAATGAGTGCAAGGTTTGAATTCAATTATTGGTTGTTGTGCATAGTATAAAGATGGAGAGTTAAAATAGGGTGAGGGTAATGGAGATTCACAGTAGTGTGGGCGTGGACATATTTCTGATCAGTAGTTTGGTGGTAGAAGAGTGCTGGTAGGGTGGATGAAATGCTAGCTGATTGAGTAGGAGATGGTATGAATTTAAATGTAGAGTCTGCGGGGTGAAGATTCAGGGAAGGGTAGCAAAGTGAGCCCAAGTGTTGCAGCTCTTTTTTATAGCAGCACAGTATGGAGCAGTAAGATAGGAGTCTTAATTATACTGATAGACTGCAGGCTAGCAAAATGAACTTGTATGTTTTAAGGCACTGTAATGCTGGAAAGGACACTGAAACTGGATACAGAGTACAAACAAAATGTGTACAGTTTACAATACGAGAGGCAAAGTTGGCTGGCAGTAGTACATTTTCAAATTAAAGTTTAATATGGG